>NC_068298.1:40198711-40223711 GCF_025860055.1 Xyrauchen texanus | reverse complement strand
TGGCGAACCTGGCATCCAATCAATGAAATGAGATTGGAGGTGTGGGTTAGAGCTAATTTGACTTATAAAAAGCACTCAAACATTTTGAGGTTTGAGCTATTCACAAGAAGCATCTGCTGGCATGAACCATGTTTCACAAAAAGAGAACTACAATCAAGAATTGTTGCTTTGCATCAAGCTGGAAAGGGTTACAAAATCTTTACGGGCTTAGATATTCATCTGTCCTCAGTTAGAAACATTTTCTGTAAAATGAGACTATTTAGTACTGTAGCTACTCTCCCTAGAAGTGTCCATCCTGCCAAGATGACTCAAAGGGCACACTGCAGAATGCTCTTTGAGATAAAAAGAAACTGGAACTGGTTAACATCTCTGTTCATGAGTCTACTATACGGAAAGCATTAAACAGACATGGTGTCCATGGCAGGACACCAAGAAAGAAGCCGCTGCTTTCCAACAAAAAAATTTGCCAAAGACAACCTTGCCCCTCCACTACGCTACTGGGAAATTGTCTTGTGGATTGCTAAAACTAAGGAAGAATTGTTTGGGAAGAACCTGCCTCACTACATATGGTGAAAAAATTGCAATGCATACCAACATGAGTGCAATGCAGCGAGCATCATGATTTGGGGCCTGGACCACTTGCCATCATCGAGGGAAAAATCAAGAGTGTACAGGCACATATGAGCTCCATTTATGTCTAGGACAGGTCACCAAAAGCTTGTTGTGAACGAGTTACTTTTAGCTATATAGGCTGTAATACAGTGAAGAGGTATGCCAGTCGAGCCACTTGGGAAAGTAAACACACTGAAACGATGCAAAAATGTTTGGTGGGAAATGTCGCATTTCAGCGAGTCTGTACCAGATCCTAGCGTACCAGAACTTATGGAAACAGAATGGCCACTTCCTGGTTGATCATGTTGTAGATGTTGGGCTATGCAGCAGGACAATGACCCTAAATATAGAAGTAAATCTACTACAGAATGTCTTCAAAAAAAGAAAACCCACCTTTTGGAGTGGCCCACTCAGAGCCCAGACCTTAACCCAATAGAGATGCTGTGAAAAGATCTCAAGATAGCCATTCAGACTGGACATCCTAAGAAAATGGCTGAGCTGAAGCAGTTCTGTAAGGAAGAATCGTCCAAAATTCCTTCTTAACATTTTGCAGGTCTAATCCGCAACTACAGGAAACAATTAGTTGAGGTTATTGCTGCTAAAGGAGAATCATTTTAAAGGTTTTTAAATCCAAGGGTGTTACATTTTCCACAGCACTGTGAATGTTTAATGGAATGTGTTCAAGAAAGACATGAAAGGTTATATATTGTTTGTGTTGTTAGTTTAAGCACATTGTGTTTGTGTATACGTGTGACTTTGATGAAGACGAGATCACATTTTATGACCAATTAATTCAGAAAACCATCTTATTCAAAAGGGTTCACATTCTTTTTTTTGCCACTGTATGTCTAATTGTGCAGCAGCAGCATGTCTACTGTGTACAGTAGCAAGTCTTTGTATGTCCTCTGTAGTAGCAGCAACATAGCATATTTTTCCATCAAGACCAAAGCCACCAACTTGTCAACATTTATTTTTATTATACAATTGTAACACCTTAGATGTAGTTGTCATAACTGAAATGAGGTCATTCAAGGTTTGCTGTCTGCATTATTTAGCTGGTATCTTTTATTTAATAGAAAATGGGTTTTATGACACAGTACAAGAATGGACAGGTTTTACCCTCTTGTTTCAATTCAAGTCAATTTTATTTGTATAGCACCTTTCACAACATCGTTTCAAAGCAGCTTTACAGAATATCAGCATTAACAGACGATAAAACTGTAATGTCTATAAAGTCGATTAATCATCATTGTGTAATTTAGATACAATACGATTTTTAATAGTGTTTAAAAATAATTAAATAATAATTGTATTAATAACCCCAATGAGCAAGCAGTAGGCGACTTCAAATCTGGTTCTGACAGCACAATCTCCAGTCAGTGTCAGCGTGGGTTTGAGTGCATCTGTAGTAAATGTCTTTACTGTCATTTACCAGTTTCTGAAATTTTAAAACATTGACGGATAAAAAAAAAACAAGACAGAAAACCATAATTCCATTGGAGTAAAATACTTTTTCTCATTTCTACCTGTTGATACGCAATTTCACCACACTCGGGAGTGAAGTCACTCTGCTTACGTTTAATATATAATTTACCGTCTATAAATGTAATGAATGTTAACAAATGATACATCTTTTCAAAGGTTTAAGGGTTCAACATTGATATCCGATCTCTGTTTCACGATAGCAATCCTCCAGAAACAGTAATTTAGTTATTTGTGCAGGAGTACAAATAAAAATATGCAATTTAAAAACGGGACTTCATACCTTTGTTATGAAAACGTGATCGCCAGATGAATCGAGTTCAACACACTTGGGTCAATTGTCCATGACAAGCGTTCATTGAAAAACATCCAATAACACTTTATTTGTCCATAAAAGTGATAAATCTGAGAAATACTGATATATTCTCCATTGTTTTCTCCTGAAAGAATTACCCTTCATCATTATTCTTCAACAAACTATGCAATCTGAGCAGCATTCATGTTGTAAAACTGTATATTATCTTATATATTAGAGTCTCGTAAACAAAACAAGCCCATCTCCAAAGTCTATTTTTAAAAACGGGGCGTAGTTTTATTTATAATAGCCAGGAAGTGCGGTCAAATTCGGTGCCGTCTTGAAAGCCGGAGCCTTAATTTTACTCTGTACACCGGCAGCGATTTTACAGAGAAAAAATCTCACAGGAACCCCATTTTTTGTTAGATCAACATAACTTCTTTAGACTTGTGACATTGAGAACATTGTATTTCTGGATTGTCTTGGCACTTTTTTTTTTTTTTTTTTATAGTTTTTTACATTATAAAAACATGTTCAGCACAAAATATTTCCATTACTATAAACTTCAGCTTCTCTAACTTTAAAAAATAACAACATTTATTAATTTTGGAAATAAAGCCCAAAGTGTCTTCTTTCAAAAGATACTACAACTGTGTCCAAACTCCAAAAGGTCCCGTAAATACAACCATTTCAGTTCAGGTGTGTCATTTTCATGGTTTGTGCTCAAAAAGGGGGTGCACATCAACAGGTTAAACATCTTATTGAGTTTTTTGTTCCTTGCCACGGCCACCTTTAGCTTATTCACTAAATACAAATATTATTGACCACAATTTACAATCACGTTTTTTATCAAATCGCACATTTGACTCTAAGACATTATAGCTTATTTGTGTTCTAGCATAATTTCCTGTAAATCTGCTTTGAAACAATGTCTGTTGTGAAAAGAGCTATACAAATAAAACACAAGACAATGTAACATTTCTCCTTTTGTGTTTCACAGAAGATGTGGATTTGGAACAATGCTAAATAAAGTGGGTAAACTACAGTAAAGCCTTTCAACTTTATTTGGGAATAACATAAAAAATTAAAATCATATAATATATATTCGATTTTCTTAAGATCATTGAAACCATCATCGATAATAGATTTTTTATATAGAAAATTGGGTGGGTGATGGGGTCTGACACAGAAACAGTGTTCCAATTCATCCCAAAGGTGTTCAACAGGGTCTGATTTCAGATTTATGTTGGCATTGATCATTGTTTTTGCTGGAATTGCTAAAATAGACAAATCCATTCATCATAAAGAGTTGCCAACATACTTTTAGCTATATAGTGTATGTTTATTCATTCATTTATTTATGTATTTATTTTATAAATGTATATCAATGAAACCTGTGACATTTCTCATGGCAGTGTTATCAACAGCCACATTAGTACTCATAGCGCTCTGGACACTCACCTGTAAAACACAACTGTCACCAGCACAAATCAACTCTCATCAAGAGATGCAAAGACAGATGATAACACTGTCCCATCCGGACGTCTCCTGTGAGACCCAACAACAGATGCTAAATGTTCTGTCTTTCGGTTTCATTTCCTTTCTTCGTCTCCAGGGTAATGCCACTTTCTCTATTCGTTACGGCTTCCATGAAATACCTGTCTGTTGAACATGCTGTCGCCTAGCAACCTATTGTCTCATTGCAGCTGTCCATCATTACCAGGATTTGCTCCTCATCTCAAAATAACTGAATCCATCAACCTCATACATATTGAGAGCGATTTTTCACTGAGGCAAAACTACAGTACTCCTTATTTATGTTTATGTGTGAGTTTGCACATTTGTGCTGTTGAAGTAGAATTTGAGTTGGAATAACTGGGAGAAAAATGTACTGAATGGCAATAGATTTGAATTTTTTTTACATAACAGAGGAGATTCCTTTAGTAAAACACATTATAAGACAAAATATGGGAAATCCTTTACGTTAATTTTTCCCTTTATGAAGGGTTTTTAAAGGGCTTCATTAATGACCAATATTTCATTTACAAATGTATTATAAATCATCGATATGTGGTTATAATAATATGCAATATGTCATGCACATACTTGCCAAATAGTGAGACATTTTTCCTTTCATGTTATAAATGCTTAATAACACTTATTGAACATTAGTAACCTATGAAAATGTACATAAATGTAAAGTGGACACCTGTATAGCATTTATTAAGGAGTTTAGATACCTATGTACAGAAGGTATCTAGCTACCAGAACCAGTTATATGTAACACTCAGAATGGTTTAATGGCCATCAGGCTTTATTATACGATCTGATGCTGTGAATGAGCTTGAAGACCTGAAAAGTGTTTTTGCAGAGGACTAGGTGAATTGGGACAGCACTCAGAGTAGCGCCATTCTTTTGACGTCAACATTATATAGGAAAATGACAACACAAGTCCAATTGAATATATCAATGAATATAAACACAAAACGACTGTAGCTAAATGACATAATCCCTCCTTTTAATCTCACTATAATAGTCTAATTTTGCTGCATTGTGACATAACTCTTGAATTAGGGCCGTGTAAGTTTTTGATTAATAAAAGTATGAACACGTGTATTAATTAAGTATTTATAACATGTAAGTTGAAATGCTCACTATTTGGCACGTTTTGAATAAAAGTTGCCCTTTTTTATGTGTTGCATGTCAATGATTTATAATACATTTGCAAATTATTTATTAGTCATTAATGAACCTTTTGATAAACCCTTCACTAAGGGAGCAGTAATGTAAAGTGTTTCCAAATTTGCGTTGGAATGAGAGGAAGAGGAATTTACTGAATAGCAACAAACAATCCTGGTTTACGTAGAAAATTAACCTTGGGAGAAACCAGGCTCAGCTGGGGGAGCCAGTTCCTGTCTGGCTATACAGTATGAATGTAATGCCAGTATTACTCATCGCTGTAGTGAGGTCAGATAATACTGGAGGAACAAAACACTGTATACTATGGTAATAAAAATCATAATCATTCTGCCAAAAAATAAAAAACTACTAAACTATTACTAGTGACCCCATGGTCAATTTGTGGTTTGAGTATTTTTTTTAAGACGCACTTATGAAAATGAGTCATGGTTATAGTAATGTCAAACTGCAGTTAACACGGCTGATCTAACCTTGTCTGTTTTAAGACCTCTGGCAGATTCCTTCAACCAAGGGGGAAACAGTTTCCTCCTTCAGTCCTCCATCTTACCTCAACAAAGCATTTCCTTAGAGCCCACTTTCTCTCCGGCAACTGATGACCTACATTGGAAATCTAGCAATGGTTTGACGGTTTTCCCAGTTGGGATTTATAGGAATGCAGAGTCAGATCTTGATCATAGTGGGATATCTGCCCTTCCAGATACTTGTGCTGGTTCACAGTGAAAATATCCTGGCATTGATACTGCTCATTCATTTAATGGAGTTCATTAGTTAGGAGTGTAAAGAGGTCCATCAGAAGTGTTCCTCTTGCTTTTTACCTACAAAACTTTTGTCAGGTTTTTTTTTAACCAAACTGCATGAAGGTTCTTCAAAATCTTTGGTCGACATGAGAATGAGTGAGTAAATAATACAAGATTTTAAAAATTTTTTGCTAACGAGCTATTCCTTAAGATGAATTTGTGAGTCATTTTGAAACTGTTGTCGTGCCGATGAACGGCAGCCAGCGTTGGGACTGCGGCCAGCGGTGCGTCAGGCGGTGAGTGATGATAATGTCAGAAGGAGCAACGTCCATCATCCACAGGGAGGCAAAGCTGACAGAGAGAAGAGAGAGCATTTCATGTCATAACTGAGTTACAATGTTAATGAAACCTTTTCAGCAGTGTGTGGAATTACACTCTTGGTGTGTGTCTTTAAAGGGATTAGTTTCTTAAGTAACCCATGTCAGTAACACTTTAGATGTTCATGTTCACTTTAAGGGTATATAAAGGATTTAATTGGTGAAATAATAAGTCATTTACAAATACATCATATATCATTATTATAGGGTTATAATAACATGAATAAAATAAGGCAACTTTCATGCTAATACTTGCCAAATAGTGAGCATTTTAACATAGATGTTTTAAATACTCAATAAATACACTTATTAATCATGTTATATGAATCAAAATAATAAAATGTAGTGATTCATGATTTATGTCACAATGCAGCACCAAAAGACCATTAAGTGAGATTGTGTTATTTTGTTACAGTTTACTTTGTGTACATTTTTATATGTACATTTTTATAGGTTGCTTCTGTTGAATAACAGTGAGATAAAATGGCTCAATATTTGGCAACTGTTGCACAAAAGTCTCCAAAACGACTTCAAAATTATTCGTAACTGTAATCGGGTTTATCTTTAATAAACAAGTTGAAATCAGTCAAATCTGTGTAATCAGATTACAGTTACTCACTTTTATATAACTGGCTCTGGTATGTATGTTTATTGTTAATAAAATTATGATGATATTGGAATTGTAGTTTATGTTTGAAACATCATAGACTGCTATAGAAATCAAGAATTTATGCAATCAGACTTTAGACACTAAACCAAACAGTTACTGAGATATAGCCCTTGTGTTAACTGTTCTAGAATCACCTTTCACGTTATGGGGCTGAGATGATACATTGAGGCTGATATCACACTTAAGTGTGTCCTTCATCAGTATGTCATACTGTATATCTTGGATTGAGGATAAAATCTGTTTTAGAGACAAAGTGTTGTTTGTTAGTGATGGGTCGTTCTCTTTAAGAGCCGGCTCGCATGTCAGAAGAGCCAAATCTATTTATAAAAATATAAAAAAATGAAGATATGAATGATCAAAAGATTTAAGTGAATAGAATTAACTAATTCAAAGGACAAAAAAATAAATAAAATAAGCGCACACGCATTCGTTTATGTTGTTCAGATTGTATTTGTTTTGAATTGCTACATTTATATGCACTTTTTAAAAAATACCTTTTATTAAAAAAGGTTATACTTTAAATGCATCCTACTTTTTTTGCATTTATTTCAATTTGTGTGATGCTGCAGGTTTGTAAATTGTCATGCAATTGTGCAATATTCTATTATGCTGTTCAGACTGTATTCATTTTAAATGGTTAGATTTATTTGCACTTTGTTTACATACAATAAAAAGTTATTCTTTAAATGCAAATGTTTAATAGCATTCTTTTTCATAACAAACCAATGCATTCTATATATACACTCACCTAAAGGATTATTAGGAACACCTGTTCAATTTCTCATTAATGCAATTATCTAATCAACCAATCACATGGCAGTTGCTTCAATGCATTTAGGGGTGTGGTCCTGGTCAAGACAATCTCCTGAACTCCAAACTGAATGTCAGAATGGGAAAGAAAGGTGATTTAAGCAATTTTGAGCGTGGCATCGTTGTTGGTGCCAGACGGGCCGGTCTGAGTATTTCACAATCTGCTCACTTACTGGGATTTTCATGCACAACCATTTCTAGGGTTTACAAAGAATGGTGTGAAAAGGGAAAAACATCCAGTGTGCGGCAGTCCTGTGGGCGAAAATGCCTTGTTGATGCTAGAGGTCAGAGGAGAATGGGCCGACTGATTCAAGCTGATAGAAGAGCAACTTTGCCTGAAATAACCACTCGTTACAACCGAGGTATGCAGCAAAGCATTTGTGAAGCCACAACACGCACAACCTTGAGGCGGATGGGCTACAACAGCAGAAGACTCCACCGGGTACCACTCATCTCCACTACAAATAGGAAAAAGAGGCTACAATTTGCAAGAGATCACCAAAATTTGACAGTTGAAGACTGGAAAAATGTTGCCTGGTTTGATGAGTCTCGATTTCTGTTGAGACATTCAGATGGTAGAGTCAGAATTTGGCGTAAACAGAATGAGAACATAGATATGTGGAACACCCGGTCAGCTGTTCCGCTTTTAGCACCTTGTTGAATCAATGCCACGTAGAATTAAGGCAGTTCTGAAGGTGAAAGGGGGTCAAACACAGTATTAGTATGGTGTTCCTAATAATCCTTTAGGTGAGTGTATTGTGGTTAAGGTAGTGTATAATTTAATTTAATTAGAATTGTTTTAACACCAATTATAGTCAAACATTCACAAACTGTTTGACTTGGAAAAAATACAAAACATATTTTTTTAAAGAGCCGTTTGGGATCCAAAAGAGCCGGCTCTTTTTGGTGAGCTGAGCCGGAATGCCCATCACTGTTGTTTTGTGCTTATCACATGGACTCCAACTCTTGAGAATATTTTAAATGTTTTGCATTAGCGGTTGGATTACGTCTTACTGCAGCAGAAGAAATACATTATGGGACCACGGCCATTCCCGTCACCTGCCCTTCATTTCTGCCTGCAAATTCAATTTCCTTTGGACCATTTCCAATTTATCCAGTGCAGAGATATACACCAATCTTACACTGCCAATGCATATTTTCAAGGACACACACACACACACACACACACACACACACACACACACACACACACACACACACACACACACACTCACTCTCACGCACTCACTCACACACACTCACACACACTCACTCACGCACACGCACACACGCTCACACAAAAATGTAGCTTATTTGCTTTCTTAATAAACTTAATTATTGTATTATTGTGAATGATAAGTGCATATTATTGTAAGGGGGAAACTTTTTTGTTTTCATGTTCTTTCATCAAATTATAATAACTTGCTCTTCCATTTTTCTGCTGATGGTTTGATTAAACTGGTTTTGCCTCAGCACAAATATTTTACTTTGGACATCATGTGGCGATTCAACACGACACCAAAATTGTTATCATACAAAAAATGAACAAAAATGCATAAATCAAACATTGAACTATATTAATATTAACATAAACTGTATAGACACAACAAGAAGCAAAATGATTAGCATGACATAGATTGAATAGGAACAATTACACATTTACAACAGCATAAAAAACAACAGGAGTGTGATTTACAAATGGAACAAACACTGAGGCAGATATTGTTTTTGGTATTAACTATATTAGCTACCAAGTGACAGATGATCTGAATAAAACATTTTAGATTTTCAACAACACAAGATATGAGAGGCATCTCTGCCCTTTTGAAAGTTGATAAGCCTAGTTTATTGTAACTATGCATTAAATTGTTAGTTTTATTTAATTATCTGCATTTAGCATTGTTAATCCTGCTGTCCGCAACTCTATCACAACAGACCGGTGATCCTTTTTTGGTCGCAACCTACCAGTTGAGAACCACTGACCCAGGCCACAGGGACTATTGTTTAACTCGTGTGATCCTGCGTCGTCCAGCACAGACATTGTATTTTATCTTTGCTACAGTATATGCTATGCTTAATTTAATTTAAACCGACTGATCTCAGTTCAGGGCTCTTTGAGGACTACAGGCCTTTTCTTTCCCTTTATTCAATGTGAATTATCACATTGAGAATCAATGGGTTCATTCATTTTATGCAGTTGAAATGAAGGTGCATGTCGAAGTGCTCGGAGATTGTGACAGGGCGGAGGGCGGGGCCTACATACCCGGCCCCTTATCAGGCTAATTAAGCTTCCGAGAGGGATAAAGGCCGATTACGGACGGAGGTGTGAGAGAGAGAGATCGTTTAGGGACATGTCCGTCATGTGTGTGTTTGTCTGTGGTATATTAAGAAAATAAATGGGTTTAATTTGAATTTCATGTTGACTTCAAAGCCTGATGTTATGATAGAAATGTTTGCGGTGAACAAATCAGACAGCCCCATTTCACACGGCAGCATTGTTTGTAATCCCTGACACCTACTTCAATTTTTGCTGTGTGTTTGTATTAATAAGTGGCATGAGCTAGCACATATGCTGCCAAAGCTGCCACGTTCAGATTTGACTTGTCTCCATCAAACAGTGTTATCAAACAATTTCCCGGAAAGTTGAGCACAGCGTGGTCGTGTCGGCAGAGACACAGATGAGCTGTCTGACAGTGTTAGCTCACACTGATCAATGCCATGTAGGCTAAACAGTTTCTCCCCCTGTCTTTGTTATCAGCTCAGAGACAGAGGGAGAAGGCAGATTATGGAAATGAAGATTAAGCATATAGAACATACAGATTATGCATGGACACGTCAGAGTTATTAGCTGTGGCCAAATCACAGCCATGTTAATATTCAGTACAACAGCACTCTTGCTTGTGTTATATCTCTTATTTACATTATTAGATTGTCTAACTGGTGTTGTCCTTTATTCTACTGGCAATCTCACAGTTATTATTAGTCAGATATTATGCTTCACATTCCTGGGAAAGTTTTTTCTCTGTATAATGGCACTATTGTTGCTGTTGTTGTTGTGATTGTTTGTGTTTACCTTGCTTTGATTCACGGGTTTCTGAGAAACCTAATCCCAGCTGAATGTACAGGGGTGTCTCTAGACTTGTATCATTACTTTGGCACTGGCCCCCAAGAATTCTGAAAGTGTAACCTTATATTCTATGGTCCTCTGCATGCTCCATTGGGAGAACTTATTATAGTTTATGATTTAATTTTACATCTGAATTTCCAATAAAGGGAAAAATGGTTACTATTTGGTTGATGGTAACAACAAACTCCACATTTACTTAAAACCTTAATTCCTTAAATTTTCTGACAAAGAATTTTATCAATGTTTAGAATGTGTAGATGACCTTAAAGCTAGTAGATGTGGACTAAACAACTTTTATTTTTATTTACTGGGGTCTTTAAATTCAAACCACATTCCACACCATCTGCCTCATTAATTGACAATATACACCCATATCTTTCGTTTTCATCAAACGTTCTGTTACGGATTGTGTAACATGCCAATCCTGTGATGCATGCACATACACTGTTGTTATAAGTAGACAAATAAAATAAAATATAATGAGAGTGGGAAAAATGTTTTAAAGAGACTATTTCTAGAAATCCACAGTTCTAAAAGTGCCAAATTTTGAATAAACAACCTTTTAAGTCTCTATTTTAATGAGCTTCATGATGCACTTTTAAAGTAGCTTGAAACTCATCACACTACAGTTTCAAAGTAGCTTCCCCAACACTGACAACAAACAGCATAAATTTGGTCAGCAGTGGGTTATGAGAACCCTGGTCAGTAATCTGGATCAACATGAATGTCACTAGGATCTCTTCTGTACACCCCGGGCATCTTCTGTTTACATTTTATAATTTAAAACCCAATAAACTCAACACTTGAAACATTTAGAACACACTTTAGAAGAAAACAGTGCCATCTTGTAACTACAAAGAAAGAAACTCACAAGCTGAGAATCTCAGTATTGATTGAATACTAAATGTATATTGATCAAATCTCTGATGAAGAACCTGATAAACTAGTTCCTCTGTATTTAGGCATTAGTGATGTAATTCTTGCTCCATCTGTATGGCCCGGAATGATATAATGCCATTTCACCATCATGGATGATGAAAATTATGTCAAACTGTTTTATAATTAATCTATAAGTGGTGCAAGCGACATGTACTCTCTATGTTTCTCGCATAGAGTTAAAGCGGCTGGGGCCATTTAACTCTATAACACACACCGGGGAAGGCGTTCTTTTCCAACTCCTATTCTTTCAGGGGAAAAAGACCCCGCGGAGACCACATCCTGCCCAGGGATTAATCCGTGATGGCCAAACCCTGTGGAGCACCTATTCCAGTACAAAGTAGTTAGTACCCATAGTGGGTCTGGTCGGGAATTCCTCTCCTGAACTCGCGACCAGAGGGCTAGGGAGGAAAGGCATCCAGGGAGCGCGGGTTTAGTGAACTCTCCTGGCAGAAAGAGCGCACGCAATCGCCTCAGTGGAGGGGAAGGGTGCTATGTGCAAGCAGAACACCCGATCAGCCGTTCAGCATTACCGAGTTCTACGTGCTCAGACTTGAGAAAATACGAGACGAGACCAACTCAACCCTGAGATTGTAGAATCTTGTAAAGGTATTGGGTGTTGCCCAGCCCGCCACTCTGCAAATGTCTGCTATGGAGGTGCCGATGGCCAGTGCCCACAAGAATGCCACACTGCTCGTTGAGTGTGCCCCGAACCCACAAGGGGGCGGACACGGTCTGGGTCTGATAGGCCAGCCATGGTGTTGACAACCTCTGTTGGAGACGGTGCCCATTTCTGTTGACTGCCACAGCAAACAAAGAGCTGCTCAGAACATCTAAAGCTCTGCGTGCAGTTCACATAGGTACGCAAAGCACGCACTGGACACTGCAATGATAAGGCTGGGTCTGCCTCCTCCTGGGGCAGCTTCGCTTTCAGGTTCACTACCTCTGAGGGAGTCGTAGGAACCTTGGGCATGTAGCCCGCTCAAGGTCTTAGGATGACGTTAGCATCTTCCGGACCCGACACCAGGCAAGTGTCGCTGACCTTGAAGGTGGAGGGTGACAGCCTCCACTCCAGCCTCTCCTGCAGACATGAGAGCACTGACCCGACAGCATATCTCTGCGGTCTTCAGATTGGGAAGAACACCAATTCGCAAACAAGCGCCACTACGGGGCGTAAAGCTGCCTGGTAGAGGGAGCTCTGGCTTGGTTGATTGTGTCAACGACACTAGGTGTTAGGCCATTGGGATCTTCCACAGCCTGTCCAAGGGCCAGACATAGAGATAAGATCTGGGCGTGGATGCCATAGGGTGCCCCGTCCCTGAGAAAGAAGGTCCCTTCTGCCAGGGAGGTGCTGTCGCGAGGAGCATAAGATCCGAGAACCATGTCCGAGTTAGCCAATAGGGTGACTTGTTCCTCGTCCTTCTTGCACAGCACTTGTGCAAGCAGGCCCACTGGGGGAAATGGCCGGATGCTTTGCTCAGGTCCAAAAAAGAAAAAAGAGGACGTTTGGTTACCCTATAATAGATTGTTTGGTCACCCTATAATAGATTGTCACATAATAATACATGCCATAATAAATTATTTATTTTACCAATAATTGTACTTATTTTAAATGAAAGTAATAGTTAATTAAATGCTAAGAAATTGAGAAATCAAATAGTTATGCATGACAGGAATTATTTATATATAATTATTATTATTTTATGTTTCCGAAAAATGCACAGATGACACTATATAACAAAATGTTTGTTCCTAGGTAGTCAGTGTTATTTCCTAATTGCTTATCCCTTAAAAGTATAGAAAATGGCTATTACTCCCCACAAACTTTGTTTTTGTGACCAGGACAGTGATAATTTGAAATATTTCCTACAAGAAACTATTTCCAACAATAAAACAGGTGAATTTGTGTCTTTTCGTTCACATAAAGTGAGAAAAAAACAACATATGAATCCAAATGAACATGTATTTATACTAAAGTAATACAAAAATGACTACAAAAGATTTAGAAGTGAGTAGATTTTCGAGATTTACAATTATACTGTAAATACCTTTCACGAATCAGCCCCCGAATGTACTCATCATACTTCAAGGCATCCAGCAAGGTCTTGATGCTGTTGTAATCCTCTTTGAGGTGTCAATGAAGAGGTCGCCACTCATTCTGGTTACAGGCAATTCCGATTGCCTCGAACAGACTGGTCACATTGTGGCAGAAGCAGAGCCATCTTGATGGGTGAAGAAGCTGGAAAAAGGTTGGTGACGCTTCCTCTGATCTGCGACTTGCACACTTTCATCCAACAAGTTCCACTGCTTGAGCCTAGACATTAAAAGCTTGCCATTGGACTTTTAGAGACCAAGACCTCTTATCAAGTCATTGAGGTCTTTTTGGTTGGGGTAGTATGGGTTACTCTCCTCAGCTCCACCTCTGAAATTGTCATCTACAACATCTTCCTCGCTCTCTGACTTGCTGCTCTCTTCTAAAGACGGCTGCTCTGTCTCCGGAGGAGTGGATACGGGGAGCTTATGGCAGTGTGGCACCGGGGTGATGGATGAAGGAAGGTCCGGATATTTGATAGCAGGTGCATTCTTGTCAGTCCGACGTTTGGAAGGGTCCACCATGCAGAAGTATCAGTTGCTTGAGTGGTCAGTGGGTTCCTGCCAATTATTGGGATAGTGAGCTTCATGGCTCTCTTTTCCCCTCTGTACCATCCTACAAAAATACATTTATTTCACCCATGACTAATGTTTAAGAGATTCTCGCAAGATTTTTCATATACAGTATATTTTTTCAATAACATTGAAAATTGTAAAACATTTTAACATTGAAAACTTTTACAATTGTAAAAATTTACATATTTAATACATAAAATGTACAATTGTCTATCAGTCTACAGAGTCTATCAGAGATGTGTTTTTGCAGTGCTCGCGGGTGAAATGAGTTGTCCAGGGTTTGTGTAGATCCCTTACAAGCATACCGATATATGCCTTGTAGTTCTCACACATCTTTGCAGATGCTTCCACGGAGTACTTTTTTGCTCTTTTCTTGATAAATTGGCTGCAGACTGAGCAAAATACGTCTACCGGATGCTTGTAGCCTCTTTATGCCATCTCAGAAAAATGCAGATATGTATCCACTTAGACAGCTGGAACTAAACTGAACTGGTTGGCTTAAGGCCCCTGTATTTATACTACTATTTGTATTAGTTTACTCAGCACTGAATCTATCTGGAATATTCTGGAAAATAGGTCAATTTCAAAATATCATGTATAAAGTTTGTGGGGAATAATAGCCATTTTCTATACTTTTGAGGCATAAGCAATTAGGAAATAACAATTACTATCCAGGAACCAAAAAAAAAAAAAAAAGAATTGTTACACAGTGTAATGAGAAGAAAAATAAATATATACAGAACAGAAATAAATTCTATTAACAACAAAGTGTCTAAAACATTGTTTGTTTCATAGAATAGAATGGTGTTCTTTTATCAATTTGTACATCTCTTAATAGTAAACAAACTGTGGTTGGTCATTTGACATCACCATCAGACAATCTCTTCTTATCGTCAGCTGTAAGAAGCTGCCAGTAGATGATGGTAATGCATTATTTTAGTTTGTGATCTGCTATTACATAAAAAGAAGAAGAAAGATGCTGCCTGATTCTGAACAGCCGCCAGAATACGCTTCAAGTTTATCAGGCGTTTTGTCGGTAGAAGTTTGGCTTCTACGCAATAAATAAAGCTGTTAGTTATAGTCTGACCAACACTTGATGTAGCATTTGGTCGTGCTATACCACTACTTGCTTGAAAAAGTAGTTTGCTACTGGAAAAGCTACAATGTTTTAAAAGCAGCTGAGCTACTGTCAAGCTACTGAAAAATGTAGTTAAGTTAGTAGCATCACTACTTGTATTTAGCTACTCCCCAATACTGATTACTTTTTAGCAATTCCATTGTGAATCTTTGTTTAGATTTACATTTATAAAGCACAACAGTGCTTTGGCTCATCTGTGTATTTTGAGAGTGTAGGGAAACAGACTCAATTGTGTCATTCACAATGTATCATGGGAGTAAACCCATTAGGTTATAGGCCGTGATTCTCTGATTTAAGGATCTTTTCTCTGCAAGATCATGGGTAGTCACCATAAATGTAACTATTAAATAAAATGTACGTTTTTATTAAACTAAATTGAAATAACTTAGACTGATGCTTCAAAAGAAGGGGGTTTCTGGGGGGTTGTTTACTGACCCAAGTCAAAAGAGCCCTTCCCTATTCTCTATAAATTTCTGGTGTTTTTATACAGCTTGCCTTGACGACTTGTTAAGAAATCATATTTTAACATCAACAAAATTGCACACATCCCCTCTCAATTAACTGTGAATTTTGTGAGTAAAAAGTGTGAGAGAGTTTTAAATAGCAGGTTAAAACAAAGTCTGTGTTTCTTGCAGTATACTACATGGAGCAAAAACTTTTAATGCACATTTATTTCTGTAAACAACAAAGAATATTAAAACCAAGAAGTCCCCAGAGAGGTCTTTAGAGACAAACTGCAGTGACATGCCAAACATTTGATTGAGATTTATATGATATTTAGTTGCCTTCCTTAATGCCTCTCTTATGATTAGATGCCCTTCTAATCCACTTCACGTAACAGTCTCCATGTTACAGAGTGATTACAATAGTAAGGAATTTATACTGATTATGTTATTTAGTAGGTAATTTATAATGATTAAATTAAATTAGTAGATTAATTCCAAGTAATTACATATAATTATTTTGTGGATCTTCAATTACAATTGATTATTTTTATTGCTACTGTAAATAGACAAACATGTAATACATGCAAAAAGAATAGTGTAAAGGGATTAATTGAAAGGAGGAGTCGAGAACCGGCTTGACAATGTAAATAATATTTTAATATAAAACTTAAACCAAAAGACACAAAGGTGTCAGACAGCTGCCTGCAAACGCTCTCTCTCTCTCTGTCGCACCACCATCTGCAGTCGGCCTTTATCCCTCTCGGAGGCTTGATTAGCCTGATAAGGGACCGGGTCAGGCACAGATTTTGAAAGCAGAGGACCCTGGGCACAAAATCTTGAATGGAACTAGCTTCCCACAGTGACCACAATTTTATTTAAAGAGCTGACTTCGGAAAAACAGCTGATTGTTGAGTACCTCTTTTTCTCTATCTCACTGTCGCTCCCCTTCACAGAGAAACAGATGATCAACTCTGCAGTGAACTGACGGAAAAAGATGAAAGATATAGTCTACTTTTAAAATATTATGTGAAATATTGCGTGAAAGTACCCTGAACTAGAACTTGAACAAGAGCCGACTTTTGAAAAAAGTGGAGATGGTTGGAATATTTCTCCTAATTAAATCCTCTCTGCTATCCTTCTCCCTTTTAGCTTTCTGTTTTGTGGCTCCACTGCTCCACCGTTTTTTATCCATGTTGTTTGTTTTTTCGACGTCCTCAATTCTCTTTTTTTCACACTATCTTCTACCGCCGGTCTTGCCGCTATCAACAGTTTCTGCAGTAACTTGACTCATTGTCATCATCAGACACAGCCGACACGGCCAAAAAAATTATCATGATACTTTTTTGTGTGCAAATAAATTATTATTAACACACATAAACACAAACACACACTCATTAATTTATTTTATTTTAATTAAATTAAAATAAAATTTAAAAAAGGATGAGGCCACACAGTTAGTGGGGTCTTGGAGGCCTCCTACAGGTCGGAGGCCCCTGGGCACCGGCCCAATCGGCCCGGTGGTAATCCGGCCTTGGACCGGGTGTGTAGAATCAAAACCCGGCCCCGCCCTCCACCCTGTCACAAATATTATAATTGGAAGATTTACTAAATAATAACTGTTAAAGTAACATCCCAAGATCCTTCTCGCTAAGCAGACATATTGGAAAAAGGGAAAAGCAGCAGTATTGAAAAACATCAACCAGTACATTTATAATCAACTTATTACATTTCTGTTTGAGATGAGAACAAAATTAAATGGCATAAAGTCCAAGTGAAATTCAACACAATCGTCAAGAAGTGATGTAACCACACAGCTATGAGAAGTTAACAGATGTGTTCACTCAACAGGATTTTTTAACAAGTA
This sequence comes from Xyrauchen texanus, assembly GCF_025860055.1. Classification (NCBI taxonomy): domain Eukaryota; kingdom Metazoa; phylum Chordata; class Actinopteri; order Cypriniformes; family Catostomidae; genus Xyrauchen; species Xyrauchen texanus. The sequence continues at coordinate 40,205,850 of NC_068298.1, read as the reverse complement.
TGAGACTTTTTAGTGTGTTATGTTCAGTTATGTTGGGATTTAGAGGAGTTTTTGTCATGTTGTATTTTTTTGGAGGTTACCATTGTGTAGAAGTGTTGCGCATATTTTTTGGGCAAAGATGGGTAAAATGATATCTCAGCATCAGTGCATATTGCTTTTTTGAAGCATTTCAAACTCAGTTAACATTAGTATAATGATTGGGTGATCTGTATACTCTCAAAAGGAATATACTTGTCATGCAATGCAAAAATACACAATATGCTAATGTTTTGTTGCTAGCTAGTAGTGAAGCTAACTGAATTCATTTAGGTCATCCCGCTACAGAAAGTAAGTGAGTGGAGTCTGCCATTTAATTTTACACGAAGGAAACACATTTTCAGAGTGTGGAACCAATGCCCATAATTGAATCACGATCAGCCAATTAAAAAATAATTAAACAATCAGTGAGACTGCATATGTTACAACTGGGACATTTTCTTGTTAGAATTCAGTGCATAACAGCGCATTGCTCAAACATTAATCAAACATTATTTAAAATTCACCCATATGTTTACTTAATTTAAATATTGTGATAAAAGTAAAGGAACTAATATAAATCTTAACAATTGTGAGGTTAATATGTTGTCCAATATCTATAAATGTAAATGATGGATATGCACTGCAAAGCAGGAATGAGCCCAAATATTAGAGCTACTGTAATATGACTGTAACTGGTGCTTAAGGAGAAACATTAGGTTACTCAAGTAATCCCAGTTTTCTGATAACAGGTGTGAGGTATCTCACTGTGGGAAAATGCCTTGAGCGTGAGTCTGTTAGGTATACCTTGTCTTGTCTCACTGTTGCCCTTTGTTTGTCTTTTTTGTCACTTTTGTAGTTCCTTAGTTTACACTTTTGTCACCCTTGTAGCTCCATAGTTCCCTTGTTAACTTTCGTGTTCTCTGTTCATTGTGTTCACCTGCCCTCGTTAGTTTGCCATTGGTTTCTGTTTATTGCCCTGTTATCTTGTTTGAGTTCTGTTTGTTCATTGGCCCCCGTTTTCCCATGTCCGTGTATTTTAACCCGGTTGTTTTCACTCCACTCTGTCAATCGTTGAATGTTGTTAAGCCTGGTATGTGTTCCCTGCCCGAGTTCTCAGTTTTGTTTCATCGTGTTTAAGTTTCCTGTTTTCCCATTGTGGGTTTTTCCTTTGTGTTTGTTTGTTTGTTTGTTTGTTTGTTTGTTTGTTTGTTGAATAAAGTTAAGCTGCATTTAGATCCACTCTCCTCGTCTGCCTTCGCTGCCACCATTCATAACAGAACGATTGACCAACACACATGGATCTAGCAGCCCAGTCGGTGAATTACTGGCTCCTTTGCCTCAAGCAGGGGGACCGCCCTTTGGAGAACCACGTCCGGGATTTTCTGGAGCTGGCACACATCTCTGACTTCCCCGACCATGCCCTGGTGGTATTCTTCCGGGGTAACTTGAACGAGTCTCTGAGGGAGCGGTTGCCGCCGGCGAGTCGTTGCGGGACGCTCCTCGGTTTCGTGGAAGAGACCCCCTCAACTTCGTCTGCCCGGAGAAGGAAGAGAAGATGGGTTTCCGCCTCCCGGGCCACACCTGCCCCGGTCTGCGAGCCAGAGCCCATGCCTGTCACTGTGAGTGAGCCAGCGCCCGCGCCTGTCATGGTGAGCAAGCCTGCGCCCGCGTCAGCCACGGTCAGCGAGCTTGAGCCCTCGTCAGCCCCAGTCAACCAGCCAGAGCCATTAGCCCCCGATGTCAGTGAGCCAGTGCCTGTCGCCTCAGCCTTCAGTGAGCCATGCCAGTCGCCACCGCCGGCAGTGAGCCAGTGCCTGTCGCCACCGCCAGCAGTGAGCCAGCGCCTGTAGCCTCTACCGTCCCCGAGCCAGCGCCTGTAGCCTCGACCGTCCCTGAGCCAGCACCAGTGGTCTCGACCGTCCAAGAGCCAGTGCCCGTAGCCATGACCGTCCAAGAGCCGGCGCCTGTAGCCTCGACTGTCCCTGGGCCAGCACCAGTGGTCTCGACCGTCCCAGTGCTAGTAGCCATGACCGTCCAAGAGCCAGTGCCATTAGCCATGACCGTCCAAGAGCCAGTGCCCGTAGCCATGACCGTCCAAGAGCCAGCGCCTGTAGCCTCGACCTCGACTCCCAGGGCTCCGTCTCTCAAGTCCCTCGAGTCTTCCAGGGCTCCGCCTTCCGAGCTTTCCAGAGCTCCGCCTTCAGAGCTTTCCAGAGCTCCGCCTTCCGAGCTTCCTAGAACTCTGCCTTCCAAGCTTCCAGAGCTCCGCCTTCCGAGCTTCCTAGAACTCTGCCTTCCGAGCTTCCTGAGCCTTCCAGAGCTCCGCCTCCCGAGCCTTCCAGAGCTCCGCCTCCCTAGCCTTCCAGAGCTCCGCCTCTCAAGGCTCTCGAGCCTTCCAGGGCTCCGCCCCTCAAGCCTCCCAGGGCTCGGCCTCTCGAGCCTCCCAGGGCTCCGCCTCTTGAGCCTCCCAGGGCTCCGCCTCTCGAGCCTCCCAGGGCTCCGCTTCTCAAGCCTCTCGAGCCTCCCAGGGCTCCGCCTCTCGAGCCTCCCAGGGCTCCACCTCTCGAGCCCCTCGAGCCTCCCAGGGCTCCGCCTCTCAAGCCTTACAGGGCTCCGCTTCTCAAGCCTCTCGAGCCTCCCAGGGCTCCGCCTCTCGAGCCTCCCAGGGCTCCGCCTCTCGAGCCTCTCAAGCCTTCTAGGGCTCCGCCCCTCAAGTCTCTCGAGTCTCCCGGGGCTCCGCCTCTCAAGCCTCTCGAGTCTTCCGGGGCCCCACCTCTCAAGCCTCTCGAGCCTCCCAGGGCTCCGCCTCGCAAGCCTCTCAAGCCTTCCTGAGCTCCGCCTCCCAAGCCTCCTGCGGCTCCTCTCCCCGAGCCTCCTTTGGATCTGCCTCCGGAGCCTCCTACGGTCCCACCTCCAGAGCCTCCTACGACTCCACCTCCCGAGCCTCCTAGGGCTCTTCTCCCCGAGCCTCCTACAGCTCTGCCTCCAGAGCCTCCTACGGCTCCACCTCCCGAACCTCCTACGGCTCTGCTCCCAGAGACTCCAGAACCTCCTACAGCTCCACCTCCCGAGCCTCCTACGGCTCTGCCCCCCGAGACTCCCGAACCTTCCTCGGCTCCCCCTCCTGAGCCTTCCTCAGTTCCGTCTCATGAGCCTCCCTCGGCTCCACCTCCAGAGCCTTCCAGTCCTCCGCCTCTAGAGCCTCCTTCGGCGTCACCGCCATCGGCTCCGCCGCCAGAGCCTTCCAGGTCTCCGCCTCTAGAGCCTCCTACGGCGCTACCTCCCTGGGCTCCGCCTCCCGAGCCTCCTACGGTTCTTCTCCCCGAGCCTCCTATGGCTCCGCCTCCAGAGCCTACCTCGGCTCCGCCTCCTGAGACTTCCTCGGCTCCCCCTCCTGAGCCTTCCTCAGTTCCGTCTCCTGAGCCTCCCTCGGCTCCACCTCCAGAGCCTTCCAGGTCTCTGCCTCTAGAGCCTCCTGCAGTGCCACCTCCCTCGGCTCCATTGCCAGAGCCTTCCAGGTCTCTGCCTCTAGAGCCTCCTACGGCGCTACCTCCCATGGCTCCGCCTCTTGAGCCTTCTTCAGCTCCGCCTCCTGGGCTTCCCGCAGATCCGCCACCTGAGCCTCCAGGGCTTCCCTCAGCTCCGCCTCCTATGGCTTCTCCACCCCCCACGGCTCCAAGGCCTCTCCCGGCTACACCTTCTACGGCTCCGCCCCCCGGACCGGTCCCTATCCTGCGGCCACCTCCCAGGTTCCCCAAGCCAATCCACATCCCGTGGTCAACTTCCTGGCCCCCAGGTCCGGCCCCTGTCCTTCGACTGCCTCCCAGGCCCCCAAACCTGTCCTTGCCCTGTGACCAGCTCCCAGGCCTCCTGAACCGGTCCCTGTACTGTGGCCACCTCCCAGGCCCCCTGACCCAGTCCCATCTGTACCCCCTTGGACTGCCGGTCTGCCCTTTGTGCCCCCTTGGACTTCCTGGCCCCCAGGACTGGTCCCTGTCCTTCGACTGCCTCCCAGGCCCCCCAAACCAGTCTTCGCCCAGTGGCCTTCTCCCAGACCTCCTGAACTGGCCCCTTTAAATTGTCTGCCCCTCGTTGCTCCCTGGACTGCCTGTCTGCCCCTCGTTGCCCCCTGGACTGCCTGTCTGCCCCTCGTTGCCCACTGGACTGCCTGTCTGCCCCTCGTTGCCCCCCTTGGTCTGTCTGCCCACCACAAGCTTCCCCCCCAGTCAATGGACATTTGTTCTTCTTGTTTTATGTGATGTTAATTTTGAGCGTCTGGAATCCGCTCCTTAGGGGGGGCTCTGTTAGGTATACCTTGTCTTGTCTCACTGTTGCCCTTTGTTTGTCTTTTTTGTCACTTTTGTAGTTCCTTAGTTTGTAGTTCCCTTGTTAACTTTCGTGTTCTCTGTTCATTGTGTTCACCTGCCCTCGTTAGTTTGCCATTGGTTTCTGTTTATTGCCCTGTTATCTTGTTTGAGTTCTGTTTGTTCATTGGCCCCCGTTTTCCCATGTCCGTGTATTTTAACCCGGTTGTTTTCACTCCCCTCTGTCAATCGTTGAATGTTGTTAGGCCTGGTATGTGTTCCCTGCCCGAGTTCTCAGTTTTGTTTCATCGTGTTTAAGTTTCCTGTTTTCCCATTGTGGGTTTTTCCTTTGTGTTTATTTGTTTGTTTGTTTAATAAAGTTAAGCTGCATTTAGATCCACTCTCCTCGTCTGCCTTCGCTGCCTCATTCATAACAAAGTCACGCTGCAAGACCAGTCCTGGAAGCACCATAAACACAACGTCTGTGAGTTGACAGACCATCACAGCAGTGATAAGGAATTCCCTCCTACCTCATATAAGTCACTGCCATCTCTTGGCGTCTCTGGTAGAACGACCTCTCAAGCCATCCGGAAGTCACAACCAGGCTATAATAATTTAATATAATATCCTTCATCATCGTCATCCTCATCATCTTCTCTGTCTCCCATCAAAGGGGCTTTGTCAAGAGGGGAGGCATATCTGATATCATGTGAACTTTGGCAGGCCTAGTTTTAAATGAATACCTTTGATCTTTCCATGGAATTCATTGGCCCCCACATTACTTTAGCAGCTCACACTTTGGGGACACACTGGTCTGTGTTTTTGTTTGCTGTTCATTGCCTTTTGAGTGATGGATTTTTTTTCTTCCTTTTTAGATTGCCCGTTGATGACATGCCATGAAGTGGAAATGTGAGTTCTACATTTACACATAAAAGTATCATAAAAGCAGTCCATACGACTTGTGCTTCACATTCGTCCTCTGATGGCATGCAAAAGGTTGTTGTTAGAAACAACCTGTAATTGAATTCAAAGTTTGTTGATCATTCACACTACAGAACGTACTTATTATTATTTTTTTGATAAAAATAAACTTTTGCAAATTTCAAACTTGTGTTCTGTATTCTATACTAGTTTCACACAAAAAAGACGTTTCATTTCAAACTGGAAACTGACTGCACAAAGTTTTTCTACTGTTTTGTAAGATTACTACTTCTTAATAAGTCTTAAGTAAGATTAGTACACATTCTATAGTTTATTAACAGAACTCAATACATTACATAGAATTATATAGAATTTATAGTATAGATTTGACTGTTTTAGCCTTGTACCAGTCCCAGACTTTCAATATTAAACTATGAAAAACTATGATGTACTTATTGTATATATAAATACAGTACTGTGCAAAGGTTTTAGGCACATAAGGTATTTCAAAAACACATCTGTATTAAGATGGTTATTTATATTTAGAAGAACAGGGAGCCCTGCAACAGATGTCATGACCCGCACACAGTCCCCCACTGAGATTATATAAAGAGACAGAAGTAATTGAGACAGATTAAATAGACAGAAGAACTGTGGAGAATTCTCCAAGAAGCTTGAAACATCCAATCTGCCAACAACCAAGAAAAACTGTGTCCATGTGTATCTAGGAGAATTAGGGCTGTTTTAAAGGCAGAGGTGGTCACACCGAATATTGATTTAGCACTTTTTATATTTACTGGACTTTGTATGATGTTAATTGAAAAATGAAAACTATTTATGCCATTATTTTTGAAGACATCCACACTATGCAACATTTTTCACAAGTACCAAAAATGTTTTCACAGTACTCTATGTATGTGTGTATATATATATATATGGAAAAATTGAGTTCAAATAAATTAACCTTGATGTGTATTTAGAACTTTCTCTTTTTTTGAGTTCACGAAACATACATCTTTTAATTAACATGAATTGTTTAATGTTTTAAGTTTAATGTAATTGTCTCTTTAAATTCACAGGGACTTCACTTTAACTGAAGCTGGGAAGGTTTTATTTCCCAGCATGCTTTTTGTGGCACTTGACAGAGAGACTAAATGTTCAAATTAAGTGTTATATTGTGTGTCTTTGTGCAAGATGAATGTAAAGGGAGATACATGTTAGAGTTTAATGTTGTGTTGTGTAGAAGAGTTTCTGTCATGTTAACATTTTTGGGGGGTTACCATTATGGTGAATAGTGAAGCTTGAGATTCGATTGAGGACAGGTACAATTGTTAGTGTATTAATATACATGTTGAGCAGTTGCTGCTAATCAAACACAGATTATCTAATTAACATGTGTTCAGTATGCTAACATTTAATATTCTAACAAGCTGGGTTTAATTTACTTGATATATTTAAGTTGAGCCAAAGAGTAAACTTTAAAGTACTAGTAAAATGCATATATTAGCTTATTCAATATTTCAAGTAAACAAAACCAAAAATAATACACTCATGACTAGTACAAAAAATGACAGTTCTGCTTACTCAAACTTGCAATTTATTAACTAAAAAAAAATTATGCAAATGCTTACCAGTTCTGCTAACTTATTCGGGTTTACATTGTGTGTGTGTGTGTATATACAAACTATTACATATTTAAAACATGATCATCTAATCACAGTTTGAAATAAACAAACCATTTCAATATTTATTGTATGAAAATGATTAAATACAGATCTTGTACAGATTTCTTTCAACATTGTAGACAAATTAAATAAACTGAGAGTTTGAAAAACAGTTTAATGGGATGTTACTTGCCCAAAGTAATATAAACACCCATATATGAAATAAAGTGTT
>NC_068298.1:40026211-40193711 GCF_025860055.1 Xyrauchen texanus | reverse complement strand
TTTATATATGCCGAAGTTAGCCACAGAAAGTGGGGGAAAACATTGGTGAAGTTTCACCCAGTGTACAAATGTGCCTGGGTTTGTTCCTGGCAGGCAGCAGATGTCACAACCCCGCCAGGAACAACTCAGGACACTTTTCAAATGTGACAAATGGAAACTTATTTTATAGCGTTCCTTCAACGAATAGAATAGAATTTTCCAAATTGACTTGATCTGTGCAACTGAACAAATAAATTCATTTTTGCATCATAAAGGAGTCAAGGTTATTAAAAAAATTAAAAACAACATCATACAATTCTACACTTAGATTCACACCACTTAGGTTATATATATATATATATATATAAATAGTTCATATATATTGTACATTATGTTCATCTCCTCTTTCTTTCTTTATTTCCCTTCAGTGATAAATATATATAAGTATATAAATCTTCTCAATTGTTTGTTGTGTTATCTGTAAAAGATTAATCATGAACATTTTATATGGCAATAAACATGAGCTGACAGAATAGATCACTCTATAAGGCCCTGGTAAAAGCAAAATGGGCCTCTGCCAGACAAAATCACACACATTAAACACTTTATATATGAGATTTGCATCTTTTATTTTATTTTGAATCACTCTCCACAATACTTGCTAACTAGAAATTGTGTAATTGTCATTTAAAGTAGTCAGCATCATTTACTCATTCACAGAACTCACCCTCGTCCACAATGGTTAAAAGTAAAAGCTGTTTTGCCTCAAAGGGATGATATTACATTTTTCTTTCAAATGGATTGGAAACCGCAAATAAATTGAGCATGTTGCTCGACCTGAGTCTGTGAGCAGTATTTCATGGAAATGCAGAGAAGAAGTTACTTACTCTCTGTTTCATGAGCATTAATCAAAAACAAACCTTTTACCCCATTTTGTGCAACATTACTTTCACATTATTAATAATCATCTGATTTTGACAGGTGACAAAATATTAAGTTACCTTGGCTAGGGCCTGGGTATCTCAGTGAGTATTGACGCTGACTATCACACCTGGAGTCGTGAGTTTGAATCCAGGGTGTGCTGAGTGACTCCAGTCAGGTCTCCTAAGCAGCCAAATTGTGCCGCTTGCTAGGGAGGGTAGAGTCACATGGGGTAACCTCTTTCATGGTCACTATGTGTTTCATTCTCGGTGGGGCGTGTGGTGAGTTGTGTGTGGATATTGCAGAGAATAGCGTGAAGCCTCCACACACACTACATCTCTGCGGTAACGCACGCTCAACAAAGTCACATCATAAGATGCGTGGATTGATGGTCTCAAACGCGGAGGCAACTGAGATTTGTTCTCCATCACCCAGATTGAGGTGAGTCACACCACGAAGACTTGGAGCATATTGGGAATTGGGCATTCCAAATTGGGGAGAAAAGGGGAGGACCCACCCCCACCCTTACCAAAAAAAGGTTTTCTTGGCTAAATAGATGTGCCCAATTTACTAACAGAGATTTTCACAATACTCAGCAGAGCTACACAATACTCATGGATGTCATGAAACCATTCCAGAAGAAATTACTCTAAAAAAGAAATATTCTGGTTCAAAACTCTTTATATAAATGTTCCCTTTGTTAAGGGCTTATAAAGGGTTGGTTAATGACTAATAATTCATTTACAAATATATTTATATCATTGACTTGCGTTTATAACAACATGAATGTTAAGCAATTTTAACACTTATTCAACATTAGTAACCAATGAAAATGTTGACACATATAAAGCATTTATGCCAATATTAGAAACAGATGTACATAAATTCAAAAGAAATATATTATATATTATATTATATAAAAAAAGGACTTTTGGTAAGTAGGACTAGGTAAGTAATGAATACAAACACAAAGTGCACTGTAGCAAAATGACACAATCCCTGCTTTTAATCTCAACATAATAATCCATTTTTGCTAGTAGCATAAATCATGAATCAGGGCATTTAATGGCTTATTAAATATTATTATTTGACACTATTCACTATTTGACAAGCATTGCATAAGAGTCTTATTCATGATGTTATAACCATAGCAATGATTTATAATGCATTTGTAAGCTACTTACTAGTCATTGATGAACCCCTTTATAAACCTTTAAGAAAGGGAACAGTGATGTAAAGTGTTACCAACAAGTAAAGCCCCATCGACAGCATTTGTGCTATGCTGTTGATTACCACAGTAAAAAAAATGTTAAATCCTAATAACAATAATTTACTTAGGAAGCAAGCCTACGAATCAAGGCCTTGCACTAAAATGAACATTAAAATATGCAAAAGTACCTATGCAAAGTTATCTCATTTTTCAACCCCTGTCATGTAAAGGCTGCAAACCCTGGTATCTTTCGCATGATGCCCACATTTTTGTTTATTCTGTTATTGTTTACTCACCCTCATATCATCTCAAATTTTATGCTGTTATTTATTCTTCTTCACTGTATACAATACAAAAAGCACTGTATTCAAATCAATATAAACCTAGTTGACATGACCACTATATTCCAAGTCTTCTGAAGACATTCGATAGCTTTGTGTGACAAACATAAAAGTTTTCACTAAATGTTAACTCAGGAGCTGAATGATTGAGTCAGAATTTGACTCACATCTCACATTAGATCTCACACAAAGCTATTGCTCGGCTTCAAAAGACTTGGAATATAGTGCACGAGGACTACTTTTAAATTGTTGTTGTTGTTGTTTTTTCTTTTAGTTTGACAGATGTGATCATTATGAACTGAACTGAAATTCTCTGCCTTCCCTGGAAAACTATCAAAGTAAAGGTTTACATGGGCGTGAGTAAATAATGACAGAATTTTCATTTTTGGGTGAACTATCCCTTTAAGCCTGCATTGCCCCATAGACTTAAATTGTAAGTGTGTTATCGCACACTTTTAAAAGCTCAAGTCAGAATACCACAGATGCTGTCAATAGAGCGTAACTTGTATTGAACCCAGAACATTCATTTAACAACACCTGTATTTTTCAGCACAGCTGTTGTTTACTATTTGCCAGGACAGAGTTCAGCCAATTTCACCCACATTGAAACAAGAGACAAACAAGAGAGAGCTCCATCACATGACTGCTTGTCTCACCGTGAGTGCATGCACTTATGGAGATTCTGGCCAGAGCCCAAACACTGTTTGTGTGACGCTAATGTGGCTAAATGAGGCGCACAAAAGCTTTGATGGAGGAGGAGTCTATTTTGTCTTAATAAGGAAGCACTTTAAATCAGCCACCAGCTCCAAAAACCAATGCCATAAAGCCAAATCGAACAAACATGTTTCATTAAACCTCTGATGGGAATAAAATAGTTTTCTCTGGATTCTCATTGTGAATTTGATCAAGCTTAAAGAAGCTGTTGCAGTCAATTGGCACCATTAGAATCACAAACATGCTGCGGTTGTAAAAACAGTGCCAGTAACGGATGTGCTAAAGGGGAGCTGAAATTGTCCCGCTAAAAGCCTAAAACCTCCTTGGTGCCTAATACAATGTTCCCTTTGTTAGGGGTTTATAAAAGGGGTTCATTACTGACTAATAATAAGTAAATAATAAGTCAATGATATGCAGTTATAAAGGAGACTTTAATGCAATACTTGCCAAATAGTGAGTATTTTAATTTGCTTGTTATAAATCCTTAATAAATATTCATACTTATATTAACCAAAAACATAAAAAGCACCAAAAAATTATTTATGCCTCAAAGTAGCAAAAATAGATAATTTTAGTGATATTAAAAGGAGATGTTATTCATATTACCACAGTCCACATTGTGTTTATATTCATTGCTGTCTACAGAATATAAATTCTTCATATGTGTCCACTTTGCATTAAGGTATATTCAAAGGTTATTGGTGTTGAATTAGTGTTATAAAGCATTTAGGTAAAATGGCTCACTGTTTGGCAGGTATTGTGTGAAAGTCTCCCTGTTTTATGCATGTTGTCATAACTGCTTCTAAATGATTTACAATGCATTTGTAAATGTCTTATTTGTCATTAATAAACCCCTTTATAAACCCTTAACAAAAAGAACATTTAGTGTTATTATTTTATTTAATTATCCCCTTTTCCCCCCAAGTTGAAATGCATAATTCCCACTACTTAGTAGGTCCTCGTAGTGGCGCATTATCTCACCTCAATCCGGGTGGACAAGTCTCGGTTGCCTCTGCTTCTGAGACCGTCAATCCGCGCATCTTATCACGTGACTTGTTGTGCATGAGACAGCAGAGACTCACAGCATGTGGAGGCTCATGCTACTCTCCACGATCCACGCACAACTCACCACACGCCCCATTGAGAGCGAGAACCCCTAATCACAACCACGAGGAGGTTACCCCATGTGACTCTACCCTCCCTAGCAACCGGACCAATTTGGTTGCTTAGGAGACCTGGCTGGAGTCACTCAGCGTCAATACTCACTGAGATACCCAGGCACCCCATTTAGTGTTATTTTTTAAATAATTGTTTTGCGCGATTTCAAACATTCTAAAATACAGACAAAGATTGTCTCTAGGTGCAAATAAATTGCATTTGCAAATGCGTGTGATGATGTTGGTTGATTTCGTATAACAGGGTGAATATGTTATGCTTGAAGCTTTTCCGGCATGATAAAAAGAATATTAAATGAGAATAGAAATGTGCAAATTTAGAACTTTGAATTGATATATTTAAGCTGGAAAACATTCAGATTTTTGTGTTTAGTGCACTTCTTTGGTACTCTTGTCATGGAATATCTAGGCATCAGCCTCCCCAAAGGCCCTATAGTAATGCAGTGGAATAAAATCTCTCTCCTCTCCATTATTCTATCCTCAACCAGCACAAATTGAAAAAATGAAAGTAAGCACACGAGGGGAGTCGAGACCTTGGACAGCGGCCAGGTCTGTCAGCATGACGCAGTAGAGAAAGTGTACAATTCACTGCAGGCTACAAGAACACATGACTCAGTACAAGCAACTATAAATCCCCGTCCACATGGAATGCTCTAATTAAATGCATGATTAACAGCATAATTAATGAAAAAGATTGCATTGTTTCTATGCCAACTGCTGGATATCACTGTACTCTATAACCTCACAATGCACAGCGCTGGAATATAATAGGGTGAATCTCACCAGAATCAGGAATATGTCATATTTCACTCCAAAATCAATCAAAATCAGACTTCAAAACGTCTTTGTGGTCCTAAAAAGACTTCATTTTCTTTTTATGTTTTACAATCTTATTCCATTTACTTTTGATTTTGGGGTCAGATGTGACCTGGACATGTTTTTGGGAGATATAATAGCACATTTTCACACTGTGCATGCCTACATACATGAAACATATAGACAAGATCAAAATACGTTTTGTCAGACTGACGGATTGGGAAGAGCTTTGAAACTAATATCTCAATCCAAGTATCGATAAACTTCTATTACACAAGTATGCTTTTTATTCCCACAGCCACATAAAACATAACAGGCAAATATATCTCTTAAAATTAGAAACATGAATGTCCATGAGGCAGATCGTGCTTAACAAGCGCAGTTTGCTCTGAAGTCCAGATGGTTTTTCTTTTCATCTGCCTTGCAGGAAACGGTTCACCTGAATAGCAGTGCTCGAGCTTAAACGGCAATCTGTGAATCTCAGACCTTTCATTTCAATCACTTAAACCAAACGGATGCCTTCTGTCACTATGAAAACAAAATTCACCATTTATTTTCTTGAAGGATATTCTGGGTTCAATACAAGCAGAGCTCAGTGGACAGCATTTGTCACAAATAATGCTCACTGTTTTACAAGTATAGCCTCAAGACATAAACTTTACATGTTTACATGATTTTAGAGTGATAAAATCAGGGATTTACCAGCAATTATGACGTTTATCAGATTACAGGGTCTACTGGTGCTATGTCATCATGACAACAATGTTGTAATATTGGATACAACTTTACACAGATATGGTTAGTATGTAATTTTAACATCCTTAAATCACTTTAACACATACAATGTTTATGTCGTGTGGCTGTACTTATAAAATATTTAGTTTTAATGTTTATGGACTGGCCCCATTCACTTTAATTGTAAGTGCAATTTATGGCTTTTTTTTTAAATACATGGGATGAGTGGAAATAAAGTTTTGTGGTAATCAACATTATGCCAACAAATGGTCTGAATTGAGCTTAATTTCCTTTTAATACATTTTCTGATCTTATTGTGCACGATTCATCAATGCTCATTATTCCAAAGAAAAACAATGTTTACTTTTGTAATCACTCAGTTACTTTCCTTTTCAGCTGACCTCACAAATAACTCTTACTTTTCAACCATACCCCTCCAACCACCTGTTAACTATTTTATATTGACTCGTGCAGTTTTAGAAAGGACAATTTAAAATCATTACTTTACCTCATTGCTCAGCAACGCCATTTTCAAAAGATATCTGTGCCATTGAAGTTTAACAATACAACTTTGATTGGTCAAGAATGACTGTAATTTTAATCAGTATGAACTTACAGATTGTAATTAAACCTCAAATGCTTCATTGGCTTTGTTTGGAGATTTGATAAACACTGTATTTAGGGCCCACTTTCTTGAATATGATAATATGATTTTACTTTTTGCAGGAATGATTTTGGAGAATTACTCAAATGATACCTCAAACTGGGGGTTACACGGTCAACTAGGTTTAAGCTTGTTGTGGTTTTGTTCTGCTTTCTAAAGACTTTTTGAGGATTGAGAATTATACATTACAAAATACAGCAGCCTTTATATGTTACGAATGGGGCTTAACTTTATTTTCGCTAAAATCTGTCTTTGCTTACTAAAATTTGAATCACTGCCCCCAGTGGCCACAGCGGTGAGTGTTGATGGACATATGTGCATGTCAGGGCTGGACGGGGATGAGAAATTAATTTTGGGGGTGCGACACGTTTTGCGACAGACCCACCAGCCTGCTCGGTTCTCCCGATGGCCAGTACACCCCTGATCGGCCTCAAAATCGAAAATGCTCGGTATGCCAGATTACCAGTCCAGCCCTGGTGCAGGTTTGAGCTCCATTATCCGGGTGAAAAGTCCACAGAGGGGCGCCAAAAGCGAGTTGTGAAGTAAGTTGCAACCTTATGAATCAAACCAGTTACTGATTATACAAATGTGATTACTTCCTGGTTTCAACATGGGATTCAAACCCAGGTCTTCCTGAGAAGTATGTAGCTGCAGGCCCCCTTCTGAAGTTACTCCCATTCCACCCCCATTTGAAGAACTCTGGCTGCAGCTATACCTACTTGGACTCCTCTGCAGCTGATGCAATGCTCTTCTTGTCACGCCACAAGAGAAGGTAATCATGCTGAAGCCGATGCAAAAATATCTGATACGAAGGTGCCTGTCGGGGTACAGGAACTCTCAGAAACAGCATGCCTACTTCTCATGTGATCATGTTGCCCTCGTCAGGGGCTAATCATATTTTAGTGTCATTAACATCGAAATGTTTGAAAACCCTGCCTTGAGTGACTGGCTTGTGCCCAACAAAACGTCTAGGTTACGAATGTAACCTCCGTTCCCCGATGGAGGGAACGAGACGTTGTGTCGGAGAAGCGACACTAGGGGTCTCTCTTGAGCCACCGAATATACCTCTGATCTATGAAAAAAGGCCAATGAGAAGTTGGCAGTCAGTATTTGCATACCCCAACCCTGGACATACGGGTATAAAGGCGAGGCAAATACTAGAGTTCATTCAGGATTTTTCTGAGGAACCGGAAATGGTCCGGCCACTACAGCGGCTCGGCTCAACTAGGGGTCCAATTTAAATCACGCCATGCGCTGAGCTGTGTACGTGGTCTGACACAGGAGCGGGCAGGGTTTTTTTACGTGCCAGATTACAGACTACACGTACCCTTCCCCAGTGCCCCACCAAAGTCGTCGGAATCCTTTTGGTTACCCTGACAGGGGAACAAGGCAACGCTTGCCAACCTGGGAACAGGCCAAGCCTCTCTCTATGTTTCTCGCATAGAGCAATAGACAGCCGGGGCCCTTACACGCACTGAGGGAAGGGGGTCTTACCCAATTTCCTATTCTTTCAGGGGGAACAGACCCTGCGGAGACCACCCCTACCCAGCTGGGGAGGTAAGGTGGTGAATACATCACATGTGTTTTTAGGCAACACGTGGAAGTGGCGCGGTGGTAGATCCAGCCTCAGCGAGTGGGGGGTTGCTACACACAGTGACCGGAGGGCAGCCGAAACTTACCCAAGGAAAACGCGGGTCCGCTCGTAAGGGGACCGTATCGCGGAAAATACACACAGGGGGAGTCCGTGTAGGAGTCCTCACCCTGTTTGGAGACAGCGTTTCCTTTCCGCTGTCCCCCAAAGCATACAAAGAGCTGCTCAGAGTGTCTAAAGCTCTGCGTGTGGTCCAGATAGGTACGCAAAGCACGTACCGGACACAGCAATGACGGGGCTGGGTCTGCCTCCTCCCGGGGCAGCGCTTGCAGGTTCACTGCCTGGTCTCTGAAAGGCATGGTAGGAACCTTGGGCACGTAGCCCGGTCGCGTCCGCTACCACATTGTGTTTACCAGGGATGTGAGTGGCACGCAGCGACCTGAGTCGCTGCTGGCTCCAAAGGAGGAGACGACGGGCGAGTCGTGACATGTGGCGGGAGCGTACGCCGCCTTGGCGATTTATGTACGCTACCGCAGTGGTGCTGTCTGACCTGATTAGGACATGTTTGTTTCGAATTAACGGGAGGAACTGTCGCAGGGCAAAGAAAACAGTCAACAACTCTAAGCAATTGATATGCCAGCGCAGCGGGGCCCCTCTCCAAAGGCCCGCAGCTGCGTGCCCGTTGCAAACGGCGCCCCAACCTGATCTGGATGCGTCGGTAGTGACCAGGACGCGTCGGGACACCTGCTGCAGGGGCACTCCTGCCTGTAGAAAGCAGAGGTCTGTCCAGGGTTTGAGTGTTTGGCGGCATGCGGGGGTGATTATCACACGGTGCGTGCCGTGGCGCCATGCTCGTCTCGGGACTCGAGTCTGAAGCCAGTGCTGAAGCTATCTCATATGCATCAACCCCAGCGGCGTGACTGCGGCGGAGGATGCTATATGCCCCAGGAGCCTCTGGAAGAGTTTTAAAGGGACCGTTGTGCCTGGCTTGAACTTTGCGAGGCATTTCAGCACCGACTGTGCACGCTCGTTGGTGAGACGTGCGGACATTGAAACTGAGTCTGACTCCATGCCGAGAAAGGAGATGCTCTGAACCGGAGTGAGCTTGCTCTTTTCTCGGTTGACCTGAAGCCCCAAGCGGCTGAGGTGTTTGAGCACCTGGTCTCTGTGAACGAATAGTAACTCTCGGGAGTGGGCCAGTATGAGCCAGTTGTCGAAGGGGAGTTGAGTATGCGGATGCTTCTCGCAGCGGGGCAAGAGCTGCCTCTGCGACTTTCGTGAAGATGCGAGGGGACAGAGACATGCCGAAGGGGAGGACTTTGTACTGAAATGCCAGGCCGTCGAACGCAAACTGTAGGAAGGGTCGGTGTCGCGGCAGAATTGAGACGTGGAAGTACGCGTCCTTCAGGTCTACCGCTGCGAACCAATCTAGGTGCCGGACGCTTGTTAAGATAGACTTTAGCGTGACCATTTTGAACGGGAGTTTGAGCAGTGCTCGGTTTAAAACTCGCAGGTCCAAGATTGGTCGTAAGCCGCCGCCTTTCTTGGGTACAACGAAGTAAGGGCTGTAGAAACCCTTCTTCATTTCGGTTGGAGGGACAGGCTCGATCACGTCTTTGAGTAGAAGAGTAGCGATCTCCGCGCGCAGGGATTGGGCATGTTCGCTGTGCACTGCGGTAAAGCGGATGCCCGCGAAGGGGGGCGGGGGCCTGGCAAACTGAATTGCATAACCGAGTCGGATGGTCCAAGCCAGCCAGCGTGACGGGTTGGGAAGTGAAAGCCACGCATCCAATCTCCGTGCTAGGGGCACCAAGGGGACGAGTATTTTTGACGTACCCGGCGGAGCTTCACAGCGGGGCGGAGCAGGTAAAGTGCCGTCGGGAGGCAAGGGTGTGTCCCGAGGCTTTGGTGCTGAGAAAAGCCTCGAAGCAATTACCTTGCTCCGCGCACCCGGCAGGGGGCAGGTTAGTGAGTGAGGAGGAGGTCTTATGGTGGCATCCTCTGGACTCGTCAGAACCGGCTGGCCGGGGGTCAGTCGTGGGGCTTAAGGCGGACCTGTGGCCACGTCCAGCGTGCCAGGACTGTTGGGATCTGGGGGGCTGAGAGCTGGGCCCAGGTTGAGGCGGAGCAGCTTGTTTCTTCGCAGGGGGATGCCCTCGGCGAGCAGACGGGGCATGGCCCGAGTCGGTAGACTTGCGGCGGGGCAGGATCTGGGAGATCGCCTCCGTCTGTTTCCTCACCGCTGAGAACTGCTGGGTAACGTCCTCGACGGTGTCGCCGAAGAGGCCAAACTGGGAGACTGGGGCGTCGAGAAAGCGAGTCTTGTCGGTCTCATGCATCTCGACCAAGTTCAGCCACAGGTGTCATTCCTAGACCACGAGGGTGACCATTGCCTGCCTGAGTGACTGTGCCGTGACCTTCGTGGCTCTGAGGGCGAGGACAGTCGCTGAGCGCAGTTCCTGCAGCACATCGGGATCAGGGCTACCCACGTGCAATTCTTTGAGCGCCTTGGCCTGGTGGACTTGCAGGAGGGCCATGGCGTGCAGGGTGGAAGCGGCCTGTCCAGCGGCACTGTAGGCCTTCGCTGTCAGCGAGGATGTTGTCCTACAGGCCTTGGAGGGGAGTACAGGGCGACCCCGCCAGGTGGTAGGGTTTCCGGGGCATAGGTGAAGCGCAAAAGCCCTATCCACCGGGGGAATCACCGTGTATCCGTGGACCGCTCCGCCGTCGAGGGTAGCGAGAGCGGATGAGCGAGTGGCTTTGCGAGAGGTGAAAGGCGCTCTCCACAGCGACGTCAGCTCATCATGCACTTCCGGGAAGAACGGGACGGGGGGGTGTGGCCGTGGGCGGCGCCCAGACCCCAGGAACCAGTCATCCAACCGCGATGGCTGTGTGGAGGATGGAGGGTTCCAATCCAAGCCCACGCTGGCGGTGGCCTGGGAAAGCATGTCGGACATCTGAGCGTCAGCCTCAGCCTGGGGGTGCTGGCCCGAAGGCTCTCCAATGCAGCGGCGAGCTCATCTGTTTCGAGCTCTAGAGGATAGGCAGGCTGGCTGTGAGGCGAGCCGCTGTTGCCTCGAGCCTGGACGGGAGTTAACGAGCATGCTGGGGAACGGGTGGTCCGCGGGTCTCTGGTACCCGACGGAGCCGCACCTGCTGCCGCCCCCAAATCGCCTCCAGCGCCACTCGCACCGTCCTCAATCCCGTGGAAAGAAGGAGCAATGCGAGGTGCGGCTGGAGTGGCTTGTTCTCGGTTGAAAACAAGTCGCGACCGCACCATTGTCATGGTCATGCTCTCACAGTGAGAACATGAACCATCCACAAACGCAGCCTCGGTGTGATCGCTACCCAGACACACGAGACAACGCCTGTGGCCGTCTGAAACGGAGAGCACTCTACCGCATCCAGGAACTACACAGCGGCGGAACGGCATCTTTATAAAGACGCGTCCTGAAAAGGACGTTCACGCTCGCTGTGTTTGCTCTTTTAGAGGAAATTACTCTTTTAAATAAAATCACTCTTTTAAGAAACTCTTTCGAGTTTTTATCTGCGCTGTCGAAGCGCCCAGGGGCAACAATGCACAGCCGTGCACAGGATAGGAGAAAGCCGCTGTTATGCACCATCAAATCCAACAGCATGCAGATCGTCAGAGGAATACACAGGTGTGTGTAACTCGTAGCAGACAGCATACAAGACCATCGGCTCCGAAGAAAATTTCTGAATGAACTCTAGTATTTGCCTCGCCTTTATACCCGTATGTCCGGGGGCGGGGTATGCAGATACTGACTGCCAACTTCTCATTGGCCTTTTTCATAGATCAGAGGTATATTCGGTGGCTCAAGAGAGACCCCTAGTGTCGCTTCTCTGACACAACGTGGAGAGAGCGACAGAAGGGGAACCCAAAGACAAAGGCCACAAGGACATAAGTAAACTAAAGCACCGTCTATTTTTCCTACAAATAAGCTATACATTTTGCATTAGCCTCTAAACTGAATATTTCATTCTGAAAATGAAAAGTCACAGGTATAGGCTACACATGCTAAAAAGTAGAAATAATAATAACAAATTGAAATGGGCACAACATTGTGATTTCTTGTCCTGGTCATTTGAATAGCAGGAAATGGGAGTCGAATAAGGCAGCAAATAAATTCCATTATGTGTGGCCAACTTCCATTAGCTAAATTAAACCATTTTGAAGATCAGCCATAAAAGAATAGGAAAAGTCACAGCTCAACTCATTTCAAAACTTCCACTAACCTTCAATGGAAGTAACC
This sequence comes from Xyrauchen texanus, assembly GCF_025860055.1. Lineage (NCBI taxonomy): Eukaryota > Metazoa > Chordata > Actinopteri > Cypriniformes > Catostomidae > Xyrauchen > Xyrauchen texanus. The sequence goes on along the minus strand of NC_068298.1, from coordinate 40,181,291 downwards.
TAAATTTAGACATGCTTTCTTCCCTTTCTCCCAACCTTACACCTCTGTGAAACTTTCATCAGAAAATATCTTAAAATTGTGTTCAAAGCACTTTGCTTAGTATGAAAAATCATCCACCTCAGAAACACAATGGCTATAGTTCATTTCCCATCACGCAGTGGTTATTCTGCACAGTTGCCATATTCAAAGGGGCAAAGTTTCCTTTCTAGGCTATTAATACATATTCATTGCACTTTTAATTGCATTAACGATGAGCAAGTTCTCTGGAGGACATTGGGAAGTATGCTCTTCTAATCGGACTGGTTAGAGCTCCATGATTCTGTATCTGTATTTCAATACTGAAGCAAACCAGAGAAGGGTGACATTGGGAACAAAACCATGACAAAAATACAATGCATAAAGATCTGTTTAAATTATTCAGTAGCTCTTATGCAAAATGCAACAGGCCTGATTTAAAAGGCAATCATGCGTGGGACTAATTTCACTTTCAGTTAGCTCCACCTTCAGATTCATATCTGACCTCTCACATCACACATAGACCCTTTAAAGTCAACAAGAATCCCAGAGTTCACAACCCAGATTTCACTTCTGTCTTATGACTTCAGAGGAAAAAGGATATTTGAAATTCAATTGATTGGATCTGAATTGATTGCAAAGTTCTCTATATATGACAGGTGGTTGTAGGGAAGGGGTTGGACAAAAAAGGAAAAGGAAAAAAAAAACTGAAAATGTAGGTTTTTATGTTTCTTTAGAACAACATGCACTGATGATTCATTCACAGTAACACCTGAAACCAGTACCGGCGCTCCCTACATGCATGCTAAGCAGTCTGCTTAGGGCACCAACTCCCCCCTTCCCGTCCCCCCTGTCCACCTGGAACTCTGCGTAGGGCATCAATTTGGCCAGTGACGGCCCTGCCTGGAACATTTTTTAGGAAAGTAAGCAGTATCAATTTTGATTTCACGATGACTTTAAAGTCAAATGATATGCTCTGTTCTACCACTCCTGATACAGCTAAAGAAACTGTACCTTGCACAACCTATTCTCATATTGAGCATCACTGAGAGCTACAGCGCATAATCAGTTGCACTGAAAGAGCCAGTGGCTGTAGTCTTCAGTCACTTGCTGAGATCTACAGGTCCAGGACACTAAACGGGACGATTATAAAAGATAATTTCCATCCTGGACATTTCTTGTTTCTAAAACTCCCCTTTGGCAGATGTTTCAAAGCAACCCAAACCAAGACCAACAGACATCTGCACAGCATCTTTCCCAGTGCTGCTCAACCAGGACCTTAACAATTAAAGAAGTGTCTTCATAAACTTTTCACCTTCACACACACACATTGCACACACTGTAAACATCATGATAGTCAGTATTCTATACTGATTGTATACACTGTAGATTTGGATTGTCTGTTGTATGTGGACACATCTCTTTGTATTCATTGTTCCTGCATTGCATGTTGAGGAAAATGCTGAGAAGAAAACCATTCCTGTTCAAGCCCTTTTGACATTTAATCATGTGCATAAAATGTATGATAGATATCTATAATTAGATTTTCACCTGATGAAATGATAACTCTTCATATACGCAATGGAAACACTACTGATTAAAATGCTATTTTTATATCAGTTGTCAGGTTTGCACTAGTAAAAACCAATTCTTGATATTAACTTTTTTATTTCAACTATACAATCATGTTTTTTTACTAGCTGAAATTCCATGTTCAATTTGTGATGTAAACCATGTTGAAGAAATGTTCAATACCAGTTCTGCTCAGTCGACTGCATTTGTAACAAAATATTGATTACCACAGAAATGTATTTCAACTTGTCCCTCCTTTCCTTTGAAAAAAGTAAAATCTGGATTACAGTGAGGCACTTACAATGAAAATAAAAACGGCCAATCCGCAAATGTTAAAAGACACTGTTTCATAAGTATAGCCACAAGATGTGAACAATATGTGTGTATGACTTTAGTGTGATAAAATCACTTAATAATCTTTTCTGTGTAAAGTTTAGATTAGATTCATCTTTATTGTCATTGTGCCAAGTACAGATACATCCAACCGGAAGTGCAAATGGCAATATACATATGTACTATATATATATATATATATATATATATATATATATATATATATATATATATATATATATATATATATATACATATTAATGAGGTGCAAATAGTAAACCGGTCAATGCAAATGTTCAAACAATTTAAACAGAATACACAGAAGTTGCTTAACAATGCTGCCCTACAAAGGCAAAACGCCGTAACATCACGTGTGGTCAAAAATTAGTTAATGTCATTTTTGGGGTATTCAAGACCTCCTTTATCATGTGAATAAATATCGTGAGTCAATTTGATTGTTTTAACGAGAAATTAAAGGGCTATGACAACCGTAACATCCAAAACCATACGAGAAACCACAGCAGAACGCCATAACAGTTGTTACGGCTCGTAGCCTTTGTTCCGGCACGCTGAAGTTGAGTTAAGGTGTTCTGACTTTGTTTCGCCTGGCATCAAGAGAGATGTTACGGTGCTGCTGTGATGTTACTGTACTCTGGCTTTGTCATACTGTCAAAGATTGCCGCTCTTTTATTGTCACCAAACCGCGTAACATACACACGACACATCTTTGAAATAAAGTGTAGACTGCCGACTGCTTGTTTGTATTATCACTCTGTGATAGCGATGTGATAGGGCGATGGTTCAGATCTGTCAATGTCAGTGACAGCCCGGAGCTTGCTAAATTTAATCTGTGTCACGTAAATTAGCGCTAACGTTGACGCTGACACTCGCCTCACATCAGATGCTGAAAACCAAATATTAAATACAGAGGCATCCTACCTTTCCATGCAATCCGATATAATCCATAGAAGATATAATCCATAGCAATGCACGTCATCTGCTGTATCCACAACAATCCAATGTTTGAGCCATATTTCCTTCTTGCAGGTGTTCACGTCAGAATTTACAGCTAGTTATCGCTAATGTCCGTACAAAGTAGGCTAACCTAAATAGTAAAAGTAATTCCAACTTTTTTTTGGTATACTCTGTCTATATTATCTCAGAATTAAAAAGTAGTAATCCAAGTCGAGTTCGTAACCCTTTAACTGTCACCCCTCCCCCTTTTTTCGCATAGACATGAAAATCACTATCCAAACTTAAATGGTTGTATTTCAAGAATGCTTTGTCATATATACCTATGGACAAGTTGTGTTCCAAATTTTAGGTTGATATCTCAAAAAATGAGCTTTCAGTAAGATTTTATTTGGGCGCAGTAAAAAACTTGGAATGAGCAGTCTCTAATCTCTAATGTATTGGTCTAATGTTTAATTAATTATTACTCTATATCTTGCATTTAAATACATATACCTTTGTATTCAATTATAATTAAATTATCTTTATTGTGAAAATATGTATTGTATTTATTCATACTGTACATACTGTACTGCAAAGTAACTTATCTGTCATACTGTTTAACTGTGTTAGTGTTGCCGCACTATCCTGATCATTATAGCACTAAATAGGAACAACCAAAGGTCTTCTATATAATTTAAAACAAATACCATGATGACTAGACCTTGGTTAGGTGTTCTTATAATGGATGTAAGTATGGTGAACAGCAAGTAAATATTGATTATATGTCAGTTACTGACCTTTTGCCTTTGCATGACTCCTGATTTTTGGCACATGATACAAAGGCAGAGTACAGTAACTGCCAAACAAGGGTCAAAGGTCAATTTTGAGCTCAAGATTTTTTGCATACAAACATTTCTTCAGTATAGCAGCTAGTTGTGAAATTTTGGGAGTCCTACCTATAATACTTTTGTCTGGACAAAACAGAAACTTTAAAGTCATTTTTCTCAGTTTCACACTCTAGTGAGTTAAGGTCTTTTGCTTTTGCAGGGCAGAATGAATGAGGTAGAAATGGCAGATAATTATTACAGTGCAAATGATATGTAAATACAGAGTAAATAGAATATACTGTATGTTGGTATATGTTGAAATGTGCAAAAATTGCAGTGCAAATAACATGTTTCAGAGTCAAGTGAACAGGAGTACATCAATGGAGTATAGTAAATCAGTCAATATATATATATATATATATATATACTGTATACTATTCTCAATGTATTCAATTTATATCCAACTTCAATGACATGATGACGTACCCTGTAATCCAGGTAAGTGTAATTCACTGCAAAAATGACGATTTACTGCTAAATTAAAATACCGTTTTTACAGAAGGATTTATGTAATGTTTTTAGCTTCATTTTTGCCTTTAATCTCTCTGGAAATGTGCTTCATTCACTTCCATTGTAAGTGCTTTACGGTAACAGTGTTTTTGTGGAAATTTATATTGCCACAGTTTAAAGGGATAATTCACCCCAAAATGTTCTAATTATTTACTCACCCTCATGGTATTCCATGTGTGTATGACTTACTTTCTTCAGCAGAACACATTTGAAGAAAAATAGAAAAATATCTCAGCTCAGTAGGTCCTTAAATGCAAGTGAATGGAGATTTCTCATTTGAAGCTCCAAAAATCACAGACAGTCAGCATAAACGCCATCCATACGACTCCAGTTGTTGAATTACAGTCTTCTGAAGTGACACAATAGCTTTTTGTGCGAAAACAAAAGTACATAATAATATAATCTTTTAACTCTAAATCATGGCTTCCATCACGTGAGAACTGAGGCACGTGCAACACATCCGGAAGAGCAGCGCTGTTTACAAGTGAGTAGGAGGAATGCTGTACAGTTGGTTTTGGTTTAGATCTGTATTTATCCGTTTCTTTACGCACAACGGTGCGTTTGTGTGCTTTTACTGGATGTCTCAACCGAGTGGAGACCGTGAGTTTACGTCTGTATCATCTCCACCCTCTCGTGAAGCTTACCAGAAGCGTTGGATTATAGTTAAAAAGTACCGCTTTAGAATGCATTACTTTAACTGCTGGAGTCGTTTCGATGATGTTTATATTGACTGTCTATGATTTTTGGAGTTTCAAAAGTCGACTCGAATCACCATGATCTTGCATTTTAAGGACCTCCTGAGCTGAGATATTTTTACATTTTTCTTCAAATGTGTTCTGCTGAAGAAAGTCATACACACATGGGATATCATGAGGGTGAGTAAATAATCAGAGAATATTCATTTTTGGGTGAACTATACATTTAACTGGTATTGAACCCTGAATATTCCTTTAAAGGGATAGTGCCCTCAAAAATAACAATTATGTCATTATTTACTCAATGTTAGGGACTAACCAACTCAGTCACCATTCACTTTCATTGTATTTTCAATGTGTAAATGGTGCAATGAACGTGGATGATGACTGAGGCTGTCAGTTCCTAACATTCTGCAAAATTGGCATTTTTTTTCAATCATTTGTGCTCCACTGCAGAAAAAAAGGTCAAACAGGTTTGAAACAACATGAAGGTGTGTAAATATATATATATATATATATATATATATATATATATATATATATATATATATATATACTCAAATTTCTATGCTGATAGTTGCAATGAGATTTTGTATTAATTTAAATTAGAACAAGACCTTTCAGATCTTTAAAGCCCACTGTGTATCCTGCCTTGAGGTCCAGTGATGTCTCAGACAAAGCGTGGCTCTTTAATCAGATAAAGCTTCATCACAGGTTTTGGTGTCTTGCCAAAGCACATAATATCCACTCAGAATAATTACTGCGCTCAGGTATATTCAGCCAGCCATATTCTCAATGTGTGTAATGCATATAATACCTCAACTGAGCTCTTTGAACATTTCTGTGGTGTGCTCTATTCAGCTGGACCCAAAATGATCTAAACACACCAAACTGAAGATGTAAATGAATTAGTTCATTACATTAAACAACCTTTGCTTTGTGCCCCAGATCACATTTGACAAACCAACCAAATATGAATTTCAAAGACTGGTTTGTTACATATCTAATTACACGCAGGTAGAAAAAGGGTCAAGGAACCATGGCAACACCTGCTGCAGGCAGACTGTCTGTCACATCCCGCACAGCTCTGCATGCACAAATGTGTTAGTTAACCTGGACTCATAAGCAATGTCAAGGGAGAGTAAATACACCTTTTATTTATAAGCTAAATGTAAGCAATATGGGAGAAAGCAGTAGAGCGACATCAAGAAACATAAGGATCTGTAGTCAAACAATCCTAAAGGGATTTATAAAGAATTCCCATTCACAATTTGGAGCCAATCCTACCGGACCACAACTGGAATTTTCCCAAGTATCAAATGAGATCCTACTGGATGAACTGCAATTCGTACAGGTTATATATATATATATATATATATATATATATATATATATATATATATATATATATATATATATATATATATATATATATATATATATATATATATATATGTAGGATATTGTGTAGTTGTATTTTATCCAGTTGGTTACAGGGCCAAAATGTTTGGTGGGCTTGGGGTAAAAAAATGCCCACAAAATCCAAAATGTGGGGGTAAAAAAAATTATACATATTGTTGCATAAATATGAATTGATGTTGATTTCATTTTTCAATAAAAGGTAATCAGTTCTCAATAAATGAATAGATTAAACTGACATATTTGATATAAATATATGATTATGCAAAGGATTTAAAATTTGAAAAACAAAAAATGCTCCTGAAAATCAAATCCCGAGGTCAAGTATTGCCCCTTAATGTAAAAGTTAATTTCTGAAACTAATTGATAATTAGTTCTATTGGGAACCTGTACAAATTCCTGTTAGGATTCTTAAGGATTGGTTCCAATAATAGAAAATCCAATAGGAAATTTGTTCAGGATTTTATGACTAGCAATAAATTAGGAACACAATCAGTCAGGAGGGCCGATAAAACAAATACTGCATAATAAATAATCATTTCATTCTGTATATATTTACTTTGTCATCAGTTCATTGCCAGCATCGTTTACATTAGTCTATATATAAACCTGTCATCCCGATATGATCATTGCACTTACATGTCAAGTTCAGTGTGCGGAATGCGTGATTGTCACTGCAAAACTGCAACTTTCCCCACAATACACAAGAACTCGCTCGCTAATCGTGACACGTTTCTCTGGGGAATATGTCCTCGTAGGCGGGTGGCATCTCGTTGTGAAGTGGGAAAGAAAACGGGTACGTGTGATTGAGCTCCGGATCCGAGGGTGAATAGCCCGGGAGCTCCATGGACGGGTGGCCCCTGCAGTGGACCTCCCCGTCCGCCTCGTTCAAAGCGTGTAACACCCCCAGGTTGATGTAGGACACCGGCTGGAACTCCGTGACCGCGAAGTCGCGCTCCTCGCTGAGGATGAGCGTCCGCGCGCTCCGTCTCTGCGCGCGGCGTCTCCGGTGAAAACGCGCCGCTTGGTAGCGCTTTATAATCACCAGGTTCATGAGCCCCAGGACACACTCCAGAGTATTAAGGATGGTGGAAACCATCAGAGCCCTCTGGTACACCTTGAGCCGGTCGCACGCAGGGTTTAGATCAACAGAGTCCAGGCAATAGTGCGCGTACTTCCTCTCCACCAGCGACACCGTGTCGCCGTCCACCACTGCGCCCGAGAGCGCCGTCAGGACCCCCAGAAGAAACACTAAGATCCCAAAGAGGAAGAAATTCCTACAACGTGGCTTGCCCTGACAAAAGACCAGCGCAATCCACATCAGGACCTGCCCGAAAGCCACCAGGATCCCCGAGTAAAACGCGCCGGCCGCGGCGCCCAGGTGGAAGTGCGCTCGCACCCTGGAGCCCAGTGCGATACATCTGAATCCCACGACCACGGCGCTCAGGGCGCACAGTAAAAGCAGACTGCTGGAGACGATGGTGCACAGTCCTTTGCCACTCAACTTCATTATAATCCCCCTCTGCCTCTTCGCCTCCTGTCTCCTTCATCCTCCTTTGTCCTCTTCGTCGGCTCCTCTGGAAGCGCTGTCAGTTGGGGACATGACTCGCCGATGGTTGCGCTTCGGTTCGAGGATCTCCCGCTCGCTCTTCCGCGGATTATTAATAATGGATAGGATCCTGCGGTAACAGCCCCCTAAATCAAACCCAATGGATGTGGTTACCTTCATGACCCTGTCCCCTCCATCCATCCACTCCCCAAAGCGATGAAGCGCATCCCGTGTTTGTGATGCTGGAGAGGGAAGTGTTCTCCCTCTCTCACTCACCTCTGAGATGTGAACTTGACCGAGAGGCTGCACGGAGATCAGGAGAAAGCGATCCGACCCCCCTACTGGTCTCACTTTACTACTGAAATGTGTCTGACATTCTCTTTGTGTATTTTAACAATGCTCGGCCACACTTACATTACCGTGTTCATGTATGAAAAACATAATTACGATAACAAAAATACTAGCAACGTGTACTTACAAAGTGCTCCATAAATTCATGTTGTTCATTAGTCTAGCTCTGTACTCAGATTAGTAGTGTCTTGCACTGTGACATGCTATGCATAATCTACACACAAATGTAAAACTAATTTCTATTTATTGTAAAGTTGTAGCCTATTAGATTTGATCTATTTAAATGTTTTAAAGAAAGGAAGAGACAAATTATGTAGTTCTTGGTAATCAACATTATGCCATAAATTCTGTTGATTGAGCTATATTATATTTTTTTTTAAGTAAAATCTTAAAAGACTATTTAAACAGTCACAGCACCCTTGTGACCATCAGTGCAAACCTTTTTATTTTGTATGCTTTTCTAATTGAATATTATTATTTTTAATACAAATTACACTATAAGCAGCAATATGAGTGAAAAGTTGGAAAAATATTAGCATGTTTTTTTAAAGCAAAAGAGGCACATGCCAAATACTATTTAATCCTCATTTTTTTAAGCACATCATGCATTTGAGCTGGCATAGACTCCACAAGTTTGTGCACTGCATGATAATTCATTCAGAATATTTCAAAAAGCATCGTGTGTGCTTCAATAAATGCAAGGAAGTCTCAACTTTTGTATAAACTAGTTAATATCGTCATTGTTTTTTGTTTTAGTTTTTTTATGTTACATTTGATTTGTGACCTATAGAAATATGCAGAATCGACATATTTATTATTCATTATCAGTGATGGATGTAATCTAATTAAAAAATTAAAAAATGTTTTAACCCTTTTTACATTTTTTACACATGTTTCAAAAATAATTGTATGCGTTAATAATACTTTTAAAACATGAATTACATATGACTTGCATGTGGCAATGAAAAAGGAGGAAATATCAACCTAGTCTTATAATGAACATTACCATAAATACATGAATTGCTTCGAAATTTTGTGACAAGAAAGAAATAGCTGAACAACTGAATTCCACCTCAGGTTTGTGTCGGAGTTCTGTTGGTGATTATGCCTCTTATTTCAAGACAACTTTCCAAATAAATTATTCAATGCACATTAAACATGGATTTAATATGCAAAAATACTCAAATGGGTTGTTTTCAATCAAATCTCTGCCTTTCTCTCACAGAACAGGCTTCAAAAGTAAACATTCCACAGAGACTGCCACAGAATCCCTAAAATGCTCCATCCTCATTCTGCTTGACCTATCTGCAGCCTTAGACATAGTGAATCAAAAAATCCTCCTGTCCACCCTCTCTACTCTGGCCATCACAGAAACTGTGCCTGGCTGGTTCAAGTCCTATCTCTCAGGTAGGTCTTTCAAGGTAGCCTGGAGAGGTGGGATATCCAAGTCACATCAGCTACTTACTGGGGTACCTCAGGGCTCAGTGCTTGGCCTACTTCTCTTCACTATATACACAACATTACTGGGACCCATCATTCATGCACATAGGTTTTCTTACCACTGCTATGCAATAAGTGCTTGGCCTACTTCTCTTCACTATATACACAACATTACTGGGACCCAACATTCATGCACATAGGTTTTCTTACCACTGCTATGCAATAATACGCAGTTCTACTTGTCACTCTAGTCTGACGTCCCCAGGGTGACTGCTCTGATCTCCACCTGCCTGGTAGACAACTCGGCCTGGATGAAGGAATACCACCTTCAACTCAACCTAGCAAATACTGAGCTCCTCCAACACACTCTCACAGCGAAATTGTCAGGACTTTTCTTAAACTTTTCTTCATATGATATTGTGCGACTGCACTCATTTGAATTCCTAAGAAATTCACTACAGCCAATGACGTCCCTGACATCATTTCCATCGAACACATGACAATTACTTGCTTCTGTCACACATAACAGCTTCCTATCATGTTTGCACACTCTACTGACTGGTTAAGTTTAGATAAGGGGTTTGGATAAGGGCATGCTATTAATAAGTATGTCCTCAACACCTCGTGTGTGGAACTCATGCTTACTTCTGCATTAGACATCCGGGAATTTGCACGGGATGAAGTTGTATGAGTTTATGCAAACAACATTGTATGAGGCCATCCGAAATAGCCAACTCGTAAATTGTGAACAACTTTTCCTGAGATCAGGTTTCTCCTCGTCTGAAGATACAACTTTTCTGTTAGCAATTAACCCTATACTGTTGATGTAAATGAAAAAACTTTAAATTATTTGAGTTGAAAATATTTTATTAACTCACTTGTAGTCAAGGTTTCACAGTGATCTGAGGTGCAGGAAATATGGCTCTCAATACTCAGATGAGTGAACTTATTTGTGGATGTGCGGTTGTTACTCAGAGATATCAGGCCACTAGATGGCACCATTGACCAATCAGAATCAAGTATTCCAGAGAGCTGTGTCATAATGTTTAGTGACTTAATAGCAGAGGTTTGTTTTGAATGGGGAAAGTTTCTTGATATTCTTCTGGAAAAACATTATACAGTAATACATTCATTGGTCATTTATAAACATGAAATAATGCCTTACAGAACAGTAAAGAATAGAAATACAATCGAATATGATTGATTATTTAAATGTTCATTAAAAAATCTGTTTTGCATTATCATAATGCAATAGTGTTTGATATTAATAATAATTAAGTTGAAAATGATGCTACCCATTTGCATTCCAGATAACTCATTAAAATTAAGAGTTCAAATTATTTACAAACTTACAGACTCGACTAACACAGGACTATTGTGCATGCAATTCAAACAGTAGTCACAAACGCTGTATTTTTCCTTTCGAATGGATGTGCGTATCTCCAGTGAGTCTCTGCGTCATCTCCAAAATAGTACCGATGTGCAAATGTTTAATCTTTTATGGGTTCTTTAGAACATATGTATCCCCATGCAATCCTATTTTTGGGAGAGCCTTGTGTGTCACAGCAAGTGGTGCTGAAAGGTGTTTGATGGCAGCAGATTTTCATCTGCACACACCACTGAGAGACACACGCAGATTTGAAATTGACTCTTTGTCTCGCAAATGACTCCAAAAATATACTTTGCTTCACTTCGCTTTGCTAAAGTGACAGACACTACATTTTTATGTTATGCTGAGCAGACAAATTACAAACAGAATATGTTTTGTCTCTTCAAAACCAAGCAGCAGATCTTTCCAAATCAAAAACAAAATCTTTTATATCCTGTAAAGGGCAGTTTGGATTTCACCACTAATAATCGGTTTGTGCACTATTCAAGTTGTTACATTTTAAATTACGTCATTCTAAGATGTAAGGCTGCTGTCAAGTAAAGAAAATGTAGTATTGTAACAAAACAAGTGTATGCACCATTTTAAAAATGTGTTAAAGAAAAATGTGGTATTGATAGAGCTAAAAGTTAATAAGATGTAAAATTAGGATTGGCAATTTCAGGTGTGGCTGATATACTCCAGCTCTTGCAAAGTGAAGGGCTGTTTTTCAATTCCCTGAAGAAACCAGTTTATCAAGTCAATGCAAACACATTAAAACAGCACAAATTATCCCCACAAGCCCCGATCTGAACCATAGAATCTAACAATTACCTCCATGATGCTGGTAATCGCTGCAGTTAACTGCTGTTCAGGGTGAGAGAAGTCTTGCTCATGTCTGATGTCTCCATCTCATACTAAGACAATATTGAGGATTGAAGGCTACGACCTTCGTGAAAATCTTCCCAGTGCAATTCCCAAGGCAATGTGCATTTTTAATGCTAAAAACACTTGACCGCTTAACAGTTCTATATCACTTTGCAAAATTATTGGTAACATTTTATAATAATGGTCCATAATTAATAGGTAACGAAGCAGGAATTAATGCAGGATTAATGAGTATTACTACAATAACACTTTAGTTGCTACCGTTAACTAATATAAAAACATGATTAACTAATCCACTAATCCGTAAGTAATAGTGAACTGATGACTGAGGAAGATGACTGCTATTTAATCAATAATTACTGAATTTGATCTGCCTCATTGAGAACTATCAACTAACTATGACTAATTTAAAATAACTACTTATTAATTACTAATCAAAACATTAACATGTGTCTAAAATGTGAATGATTATGTTTTTATTGTGAACAAGATCATGCATGGGTTCTTTGTGGGAATTAATTTATGAAAGTAACAGGTCACTAAATCAAGGCTACAGTGCCCAACATGTGTATTCCTTTGGATATCTCTTCAGTTCATTAAAAATGATTAACTTCCGCAAGTTTGATATTGCTGAAGGTCTTTTTTTTAATAATTATGATAACCCAAAATGTGTTACCACATAAATTTAAAGGAATTAATGCTCAAACATATTCCTATTTAAAAAAATGTATAGAGAAATTATTTTCAAGAGGTATCAAGAAGCACTGTAGTGAAAGTAGGAGTGCTCTATTATTTATGTTGTTTTTCTTTGTTTGTTTGCTTTGTTATTTTTGGTTGTATTTTCTTTTTTTTTTTTTTTTTTTTTTTGCTGCTTGAATAAGTACATAATTGAGGTTAGAGAAATAAATACTTGTCAGTGGTCACAATGATGTGTATGTGGGTATGCATGTGTATGTAAGTGTGTATGTGTATATATATATATATATATATATATATATATATATATATATATATATATATATATATATATATATATATATATATATGTATATGTATATGTGTATGGATGTATAGAACAATATGATAATAATAATATAAAAATTGTAAATTGAATGACTGTAAGAATTAAGGGGGTAGGAGTATATAAGTTTTACTTCATCCTACTCCTTTTCGCAAATGTAATAGAAGTATGTTAACAGGAAAGAAGTATATATATTTTTTTTGCTGCTCATTTGTTTTGTTTTTTTTCTCTTATGTTTTTAAACATTGTTTGATATTTTTATATACTTTCTTTTCCATGTTCGAAATAAAGATTTCAAATCAAATCAAAATCAAAAAATTACTAATGATCTGGACCATTATTCTAAAGTGAGGGTCATGGTTTTATTAATGCATTATTAATGAATGAGATCTTACTGTTTCCTTCCTTGGGAGTTAAAGGTTATTTGGACCATTATTCTAAAGTGAAAACACATTATAAACCATTAATAGAAACTGAGGTGTTACTTGTTAGTTAGTAATCCGATTCCACATGTGTACTTCCGGGCAAGACAGCCCACTCTGTCAATACATACAGTTTTTATCAAATTCATTTAACATGTTTCGTCCTTTGCTTATGTTCGGTCTGAACAGAACAGAATGTACGTTGAAGTTTTCCGCATACAGGCAGAGCGACGGGAGGGCAGAGCAAAATCTCACTCGCTCTTCTTTCAGTTTCAGCGTGAGCACTGAATCTGGCAAACCGTGAATGAATTAGAGGCTTGATGGACCAGACACTCATTCTTTTTTTTATTGGATACATTAAGTTACTCAGAAAAGAAATGCACTTCATATAAAATTAAACACTTCTTGTAAGATTAACCTACAGTATCTATTAATAAAAATTTCATTTAAAAATGTTTTTGTAAAAATAATTTTTTGTGTATATTCAAGGTTGTATTAATTAATTAATAATGTGTTACCATGACCCTCACTTTAAAATAATTAGTAATTCCTTCATGTTTATGTGGTAATACTTGACTCATTACTTATGGGTTACCAAAATTATAAATAAATTAAAAAACTCTCCAGCAATATTAAACCTGCCGAAGATAATAATTTGTAATGAACAATAGAAATATCCCAAGGAATACACATGTTGGGCACTACATCTCTACCAGACACTGTAGCCTTTATTTAGCGAGCTGTTACATCTAAAAATGTATTCTAGCAAACAACACACATGAGGAGCATTTCATCATCATGTTCACAATAAAAACATAATCATTCACATTTTAGACACAAGTGTCAAAAATGTGAATGATTATGGTTTTATTGTTGAAATGATCATGAAATGCTCCTGACGTGTGTTCTTATTTTATTTTAGTCATAGTTGATTGTTCTCAATGAGGAAAATTAAATGACAACCTAAACTAACAGTGAACTACCCCAGTCATCAGTTCGCTATTACTTACTGATTAGTTAATCATGTTTCCATATTAGTTAATGGTAGTAACTAACGTGTTAATGTAGTACTACTCATTAATCCTTCATTAATTCCTGCTTAGTTAATTATTAATTACAAACCATTATCATAAAGTGTTACCAGTTATTTATAGAATGAATGTAGAATGCCTTGAAGCCTTCAAGAAAGATCTAAAAACCCATCTCTTTAACCAAGCCTTTTTTGTAAATGTCATTTTTTGTGACGTGCATCTATCAACATGCTATTCCTTGTTATTCTATTATATTTAAAAACGTATTTTAAGTGTATCTACCATTATTGTAGACCCCCCTTTATTAGCATTTTTATCATTATTATTTTCTTAAGTATGTATAGCATATGTATGTATAGTATGTATAACTATTGGCTAACGCACTTCTAAAAGAGGCTATTCAGGCCTTGTTCAGGCTGCCATTAAAAATCTGATTTTTTGCATATCCAGACTGTATCCATATGAGTTTTTGATAGTATGGACAGCAAAAAAAACATATGAAATCAGAGTTTTCTGAATCTGATTCAAACCATATTGGGAGGTGGTTTCAAATGCAATTGAAATCAGATTTTTTCAGATGCGTCTCAGTCCAGACGCTCTGGCTGCTTAATTCAGATTTCAAATGGACTTTTTCACTCTTAACGCGACACACAACGATGATGTCAACAATTAATGATTGCAGCATGGAATATCAGAATATTTCCCAGTCTCCTCCATCACTGAGTTTTTCTTGTGGCTTTATTTTGAGAGTGAGATGATGCACCTCCATTTTACCCGCATCTGTTTTGAAAGCATCGATAGGTTGGTTATGTCTGAACGTGCAAATCTTACTTGATCATTTGCAATTAAGAGTGCGGACAGTCTGCCAGAAAAGATCTGATTTGAGAACAAATCCCATTTGCCTGCAGTCTGAACATAGCCTTGGACACATAGTGTCAGAAACTAACTTTTCTATTAAGGGGCAACATTTGCTCCCTGGAGTTGTTTATAGGGGCATTTTTCACCATTATGAGGGAATTATTAGGGCATATTTTTTGTAACCATACAAAATATGACAATATGACATCATTGTGTTACATCAAATATTTAAAATTAAACAATTCCTTAAAAAAACATTTTCAACCTGAATAATCAGATAAGCGGTTACATATACATTTATATGAACATCAAATAATTTCATGTGATACGTATATACTAGGTCTAGAATAAAAATAAATATATCCGATGTTACAATTAAGAAATAGAAATCATAAGTGGCATTCTTTATTTAAATTTTTTTGTGACCTTCAGTGGCATTTTTGCCCTGAGCCCTTGTTAATTTCTGACCCTGGTTCAGACCAAATACGTTCTTGCACTAAAAAAGCAAGATGCAGCACAATGAATAAGGCAGAACCCTTAAGACGTCCCTTGAGATGCGTTTTTAACAGATGAAGTTCTTTTACAGCATCTAAAAACACAGCCAAAACACATTAATCGAGCGCATGTTTATATGAAAAACAATTGAAAGGAGGAGATAAGAAGCTTTATGAGGAGGCTTGAGAGATGATGAGCAGGTTGATTCTATATGGAAATCTTTTGTGTCGAAGCATCTGATGCAGGCAGAAATTCTTCTCCCCCTTCACATCTGACACAATAGTTCTAATTCCTGTTTCACCACTGTTTTAGCAAACTGTAATGGTCACATAGGCTACTTCGACAGTGCATCTTCAATTATTAGGATTTATTCTTAATATATCAGTTAATGACATTTGAACAACATAACAGCTGCTCTGAGGTAGGCAAATGTAGCTGTGCAAAGGCAAAGCTCAGAACTGACACTTGAATGAGCGGGACATTTCATTTTACAAATACTTAGAGGAACACTTAGATTCCTCCATCTTCTTTTCTTCCCTAGCATCTTTCCCTCGTATCCAAAGCGGGAGCTGACAGGATGTGAAGGAAAGGGACAGTTTTAGAAATTAGAAGCTATAGACAAGAGAGTAGCTGCACTGTTTCCTTGCCTGTTCTGCGCTATATTTGATTGATATTAATGCATCTTTTTTAACAATAACTGACAGTAAAGAACATAATAGATATTCAAATAGATATCATAAAGCAAGTTTGTACGTTACTAATAGCCAAACATTGTGGAAATGTTACAGTATTTTAAAGTCATTCTGTGAAGCACTTTCCCCCTGGTTTGGATATGTGATTATTATAGCTTGTTTCCCATAGCCTTTCAGAGACACTGGTGGTGGTATGCACGCGTCCACCTATGCTTGTGCTGCTCTTATCACAGAAGCGATCGGCATGTTGTTCACCAAATTGTACACATGCATGTATAGGCTACTTCATCGACACCCCGTGATTGGACAAAAACCTGCATTGAGAAAGGATCTCCACAGCTGCCATAGAAAACAATCTAGCTGCTAGCCTGCTACTGAGAGGATTGCGCTAATTTTACAACTCCCTTAACAGAAATAACATATATAATCAGTAGCCGACTGCATGTCTTTAGACGTTTCCACCAATCTACCTGCTGCACTCGGTTCTGAAGAGGGTTGGGAAGGATCGTGTTCAGCTTCTGTTAGTGGCGCCGTATTGGCCATCTCAAGTATGGTTTTCGACTCTGGTCTTTCTCCTGGAGAGAATGCTTTGGGAGATTCCAGTCAGAATGGTCATGTTGTCTCAGGAACAGGGCAGCATGTGGCACAATGTTAAAGATTTTCTCGTCACAAAACAGTAAATAACTGGCAGCACGGTTGCCAGCATGTTACTGTAAAATGAACGGTGTCTTGCTGTTGCTGAAATTAACAGCTAGATACTGTTCCCCTTCTGTCACTCACTCGATGTTGTGTCGATGTTGTGACACTAGGGGTCTCACTTGAGAGCCTCAGTTACCTCTTATCTTTGAGAAAAGGTCAATTAGAATTGGCGAACAGAATTATCATGCCCCTCTCCCGGACATATGGGTATAAAAATAGGGAAGCATGCTTCTGTTCAGACAGATTTATTATTCAAATCCGAGCGATTGTGTTTCAGCGAGCTGAGTAAAACCCACTGCTGTTCCACTCACATCTAATAGAGCACACGCTGTTGGAGCGCATTTCAGTGGCTTTTCTCTTCTTCTGCACCCCAGTGCAGACGACGCCCCTGGGCACTTTGATAGCCCTCTAAAAAGAGTATATCATTCTCTGAATGAGTAAGACACATTGACGTTGAAGGTCTTTTTAAAGACAAGTCTTTTTCAAGATTCCCTTCCATCTTTGTGTCATTCCTGGATGCGGTCGTTTCCTCTCCGCTTTGACAGCCATGGGCGCTGCCTCTCGTGTCTGGGCAGAGATGATACTGAGGCAGGGTTTGTAGAGCTCCCCGCAGGAGACGGATATCCCCCATCTCACAAACCACCTCCCGGACCCAGAAGGCTCCCAAGTGCTCCTGAGACAGGCAACCCAGGACGTCTGCCATGGAGCTGGTGTTCAGACCACTCCATCCCCCGGTGGGGAACCTTTTATTTCCTTTTCTTTGTTTGCCGAACCCACAACAGGCTGCGGTACCCACATTGTCAAAAAAGAGCAGTTTCCACAGTTTAACTTAGCTGGTGCCCACAACCGCCGTTCTCATGGCGATCAGACACAGAGCACTGGCTGTGGAGCCCTTATGAACGCGGACCTCCCGCCTTCATGTGACCAACTGCAACACACTCGCACCCCAGGCCGACAGGTGGTGACGAGCCTAGAGGTCATTGCTACAGAACCTCCTCCTCAGTCGCATACCTGCCCGTATAAGGTACGGCCGTTTACAGTGGTAGGTCTAGTGCTGTGGCAGGAGGGACACAATGTCTCGTTCCCTCCCTCGGGGAACGGAGGATACAACAGTAACCATGATGTTCCCCTTCTGTCACTCACTCGATGTTGTATCGAATTAAGTGACACAAGGGGTCCCATTTAAAAATGCCACGCACTGACCATGTTACGTGAACTGTTGAGACAGGTGCAAGCAGGATACTGCGTTCTAGAGGCAACTGTGTCGGCTGCACGTAGCCTTCCCCAATGCCCCCAAAGAGATGTCAAATAGAGACATTATGTTCCCCGCACCCCTGAGGAAGGGAACGGGCGCTACATGACAAGCATGGGAGCAAGCCCGGCAGCCGCGGCCTTTTCTCTCACTGTGTCACTTACATAGGATGTGAAACGGCTGGGGCTATCTTAAAGCTATGAAACGTGTCAGGGAAGGCGGTCTTTCCCAGTCCTATTCTTTCAGGGGGAAAAGACCCTGTGTAGGCCACATCCTGCCCAGTCTTGTTGAGTGTGCTCAGACGGCCTGGTGTGATAAGCTAAGAAAATAGCGAGCTGTGTTGATTCATTTGTACAGAATGTATTTTCCCAAATCAGTTGGCAGATAAAGAAAAAAGATTCAGAAATAAATTTCAGTACAGACTATTATTTCTTTAGATAAGGATCATTTTAAATAAAACTAAATTTAATTGACGAATTGAAAATGATGTAGAAATAAAAACTAAATTAAAATTTGGAAGATAATAATTCTGGTTATAATGATTAATGCAGCTTTCACTTTCTTTAGTCCATGTTTGTATGGAGGGGAAAAAGCAACAAATCATTGAAATATCAACAGAATACAATAAGAATTATGTTGAAGGACAGTTTTGTCTTCATACACCTAAAGCACATGCTTTCATTCTGAAACCACTTTGAAGTGTGTTCAGCAGGATAGCAATCATAAAAAATATATCTGAAATGTGTTTTATTACATTTATATTGACAAACTGTTTTTCTTAGTTCTGAAGTTTAAATTAAACTTAAAATATTGATGTTGAGTTTACGGCTAAAATTTTGGTTCAGATTCATGAACAGATTCATTTAGACTCGACTTGGACTCGATTGTTTAAAGAATCGGACTTGACTTGGTCTCTGCCTGTTATGGACTCGGACTCGTCTGTTTAAAGACTCAGACTTGACTCGGACTCAACTAAGGTGGACCCAACACTAGCAGTCAGAATAAAAACCCCAAAATATATTTTTGTATCATTTGTTATTTTTAACTCACCGGCTACACTTATGTATATATATACGTATATATATATATATATATATATATATATATATATATATATATATATATATATATATATATATGAGTCAATGGAGTCGAAGATATAGGATGGAAGCGGAGGAGTATCAACACGTGTCGCCAGAAAATGGAGGGGGTCGGATGTTCGACTCCGGTCTGCCCGGGAAGGAGCGGCTGTCCTCCGCCTGAGAGTGTGGAGGAGTGATCGGGGACCACCCAAAGGCACATAAGAGAACTGGTGAGTGAGCATCTTCTCTCTCTCTCCTCTCTCTCTCTCTCTCTCTGTCGCTCTGTGTTATCCTTTCCCTCGCCTTTTCTTTTTTGTTGTTGTTGTTTTTCCCCTTTTGTCTCCTCCCAGGTCGAGGAAGGTGGGGATGACCAGCTGGTAGAGGAGGGGGGGTTGTACGTCATGCCAGGGGCTCCCCGGCCTGAGGCAACGCGGAAGGAGTGTAGAGCGGAGGAGGGTGGGCCTGGCTGGAATGACACACGCCCGGTCATCAATCAGCCTGATGGAGTAAGCGAGGGCTAAAGGCGGCCGGTAACGACAGTTCAAGAGAGAGAGAATTAAGGGCAGGTATGTGTTTGCGTGTGTCTTTTTATTTAATTTAATAGTATTTATATTGTTAAGCTGGTTCTCGTCTCCTCCTTTCCCTTTAACCCCCTTACATATTTTTAATATGAAGTTTGAGTTTATGGAATGAAACTCTGAATATATGGAATGAAACCAGAGATTATTTAAAAGGAATTACATGTGACATGTTTTTCATGTGTGATTGTTCCGTACAGATGTTGAACTCACAGATGTCGAACTATGAGTGAGTCTGCACGAAATCCAGTTGCAGCAATCCTAAGTATTGACGAGCTAATTAAAACCCTGGCGAATGCATGTACGGGCCAAAATACTGGTCACTGTATTCGCTCTACCGCTGAAGAAATTAATTAACTTTTTCACATTTACATTTATGCATTTGGCAGACGCTTTTATCCAAAGCGACTTACAGTGCACTTATTACAGGGACAATCCCCCTGGAGCAACCTGGAGTTAAGTGCCTTGCTCAAGGACACAAATGTGGTGGCTGTGGGGCTCGAACCAGCATCCTTCTGATTACCAGATTACCATTTCATCACGGAAGACTGAATGTGGTGAACCTCACAGGCCAGGAAGTTCCTGCTTATCAGGCAAACATTACAGAAAGAAACATGCCTTCCACTTCACAGGGACAACCCACAGAAGCCCCTATCTACAAACAAGGATATAACTAGTGTAGTATTATACATGCAGAAGAACTGAAACAATATGACTTCAATCCAGGATTTTCAACCTTTGTAATCCTGGAATTCTTCACCGTCATAAATCAAATGGCCCAGGCCTCCCCATTGGTCAGAAAGGCCCCTCCGCAACCTGATCTTCCACTCAGTTAAAGCAGACTTCTCTTTTGTAAGGTTACCAGACAATAAATTAGATCATAAAGAGATCAAAACATAGACAGAACGAACTTTCGACCAAGAACCAAGCCACACCAAAAAACGCAAGGAAACACCACAAAGAACGCAAATACATCTCCAATATTGTGCTCAAAGTGCTGGTGTATTAGTTAAATACTTTGGGTAATCCAATAAAAAATCGATGTAGACTCCATTTACTGTAGGGTAAATGGTTCTTAAGGTATTGTCAACAGACTCCATAAAGTTCATATTCACTGTATTGATCATTTATTTCACATTCTTTCACTCTTCTCACCAACATCTCTCATGTATATATGTGTTAGATTAGATTCATGTTTAGAATAGTAATAAAGTTTATCTGTGTTCAAAGACTATGTGACTGTGGTATATTTTGAGAAATAATCTCATCCCTGTTTCTAAATAATAATTTCACACGTATTAACCTAAATACGTGTGAAATTATTGTCAATGAGCCATGAGAATAATATTACTCAAATAAGTGAATTAATCAGAATTCCTTACAGTAGAAATTGTGAGCTGATACAACTAGACGTTGTATTACCATTTAAATGGTGGGGAATCTATTAAGACAAATAATCTAGTTATTTGTCATTTATCTACTTTATAATGGTTGTCGAACACGACTAATTCCGTTATACATTTAATTACCTAATAAGGTACAACAAGGACAGTTTCATTTTGTTCATAGCTCACATATTTCGAGACTCTAAATTCTCTTCTAAATTTAGCATACCAAATACCCTACATATTGTGGTGGTAAAATGTGTGCAAAATTCCCATTTTAACTCACTGAGTCCACATCTCTAAATTATATATGTAATACCCCACACTAGCTATACCTTATTCATTAAATACTGTCAAATTTGCACTTGCATTCCATATATTTAGAGTTTCCTTCCATATATTCACACTTTCATTCTATATATTAAAGTTGAATTCTATATGTTCAGAGTTTCTCTCATTCTATTCAAGTTTCATTCCATATATTCACACTTTCATTATATATATATATATATATATATATATATATATATATATATATATATATATATATATATATATGAAATTATGGAATTAAACTTGAATATATAATATATATATTCAAGTTTAATTCCATAATTTCACACTGTCATTCTATATATTAAAGTTTCATTCTCTATATTCTTTTTCTATTCATTCTCTATAAGTTCTTTTAACTGACACTGCACTGACTTTGATGGTTTTACAGGTTGCTATTCCTGCAAATGTAATAGCAAGAGAAAGAGAGTAAACTTCTCTTCAGTCTAGATCAGATCTCTGCTTTTTTGTTTCTCCGGAACAGATGTCATTGGCACGTGGCAGCACCAGCTGCTTTCAGAATCCTCGGAGAGTCACAGGAAGCCGAAGAAAGAGAAGTGCCTTCTAACTTTACAACAACAGCCTTCTCACTATTCAAAGTCAGAATAAGCAGTACACACTCATCTTACCCAGCAGACCAATCGCAAACATGCATCCAGACTGCCAAGATTTCAGTGATATAGGAAGCATCAGATGCTTTGGACATGTTTAGTGTTTATGTTTATTTTTACCATGGTAACGTGAAAATACTTTATTGTGTGATGCTTCTGTTCTACCTGCTCCGTATGGGACTCGAACTGGCATCTCCTGCATGGAGGGCGGGTGTGCTAACAAGGAGGCTAAAGGCTACAGCCCCCAGCATCAGTTGCTAGTGCACCTCTTGAGGTCAGGAGAGTGAGGTTTATACACAATGCACAGCTATCTATCAGCTGGCTCCCATTACACTCACCCACTAAACCTCTCTCCATATGGGTCACGGCACCATTGTGATGTTCCTGTTCTACCCCCTCCGTACAGGACTCGAACTGGTGTCTCTGGCATGGGTGGCGGGTGCGCTATCAAGGAGGCTAAAGGCTACAGCCTCCAGCGTCAGTCACTAGTGCACCTCTTGAGGTCAGGAGAGTGAGGTTTATATACATTGCACAGCTATCTATCAGCTGGCTCCCATTTCATTAGGCTCCATAATTTTCTCCATAAGCAAAGTGATTTAAAAAAAAATTGCTTATACATCTTTAAAGACAGACCAAATATGAACTCCGAGGTTATTAATGGATGGTATATACTTCTGTTGAAACCATCAATCCTGAAGAGAAAAATCTACCAATCAGAGAATCGCTACAAACAAACCACACCAAAAGAGCTCTGCAGTTACCGCCCACTCCTATTACACACTGTGAATGATGCAATCGAGTCATGCTCTCTCTCTCTATACTCTCAAACTACTTCAATATTTGTATATACAGTACTTGAATACATTTTTTTTTTGTAGTTTTTAATTCGATTATGTCATTCACAATGCTTCATGGGATTGTAGTGCACAGGTTTGTACCTTTGTCTGATTTTCAATCACTTTTTTGCTTCAAATCAAAGTTTGTAATGTTGTAATATTATCTCGAAGCTGGTTGGAATGGTTTATGGCTTACAACTCTCTTATGAAAGAGAGTTGTAATGCTTTTTATTTTGCCATCTGACTAGGGCAGGGCAATATGGCTCTGAAAATGATATCTCAATATTTTTAGCCTGTTGACAATACATCTAGTTAGCGGAATATTATTTATTATTGTCTAGTCAAATTATATTGTGTGGAAGTTTTTTTTTTTTAATACATAGTATTGTGGCTTGAAGGAAAAAGCTGTCCTGTAGCTGGCTGGTGCCTGATGGTAGCAGCAAGAGGAGTCAATGTCTTGCTTTCTCTTAGCTTCCTCACACTGACTGGTGTTGATGGGAGGGAGGGAATCTCACCTCCAATTATGTGCTAGACTGTTTGTGTTCACTAGCACCCCAGCAGAGATTTTTATTTGAGGGCGATGCTCTTCCTGTACCAGGTGCCGATGCAGCCTGTCAGGCAGCTCCCATGGTGCAGGTGTAGAAGGATCTCAGGATCCTGGGACTCATCTCAAACTTCTTCAGTCATCTGAGGAAGAAGAGGCAATGGTGCCTTCTTCAACATTTCTCTGTGTGTGCTGACCATGTGAGGTCCTCAGTGATATGGACCATAGAACCTTAACAAGCTGTTGAGTCGACCCTCTCTAAGGGCATTCTGTCGATGGTGATGGGTTGTGCTTTCTGACCTGTCACATGAAGTCCACTACAAGCTCATTGATCTTGTTGTCATTGTTTGGCTTCAGTGTGTCAGGGTGTGCACCTCATTTCTCATCGCTGTTGGGGATCAGGCCAACCACGATCGCCATTCTTGGTAAGTTCTTGAGAAAGGGTTTGTTTAGCTGAACCTAAGGTGCTGAAAAGAGCCATTGAATTTGTTTTTAAGAGTGTGCCTCAATATAGCTGTTCACGTATGGTTCGTATAGCTGTACGAACCAGACAACTGAATCAGACAACCCCAAAATGGTTCATGAAATACCTGAGAGAATCCATGGCGAAATATTTCCACCAGACGTGGTAGGATAAGATTCCAGCGACAAGCAATTTGTCTGACCATTAAATGACTAACAAAATTAAAAGTCAGAGCAGTCAAGGTGGAACAGTCTGTTTATTGCATGTACTGTAAGTCTTTTTCTCACTGAAGCTTTGTATGGATATATGCCTTCAATCCCCAGATAAAAACCTTCTAGAGCTGTCGAAATTTACATAAACTCATGAAATTCATTTAGATTGTTTAACGGGTAATTTTTTTTTACATGTGATTAACACATTTACCAATTTGACATTTGTCAATTCTGACATTTTTATTCAGCTTCTCTGAACATTGGTTGGAATAGGGTGGAACCCTTGGTATGTTTCTGGGTAATTACAACAACATACACACCACCAACACACGTTGGCTTTAAGGTACAGTTGTGAGAAGGATTTTAGGCCACTGTGAGTTCACAACGGATGGGGCTAGGTGTGACGCCACAGAAATAGTACCAATCGATTGACAGAATGTCCTGTTGCTTGTCACTGCTGGTAAGGACATAAATTATGACAAGCTGGTTCTAAAATTGACTGTCAGAACATGTATTTATATATGATGAAGACCTTGGTTCTTGTGTTTAATAATCTGAATCACTGTAATGACCAAAGACACCAAGCAGACTAGATTGTAGATTACAATAAAACTAGACAAATCTGGTTTCATGCTTTAGCCGTTCTATTCATTTTATGATTTGATCATTCCTAAAACGTTTTGTTACTGTCATAAACTCCATTCCCTGACGGAGGGAACAAGACATTGTGTTGATGCAGTGACACTAGGAGTCGCTCTTGAGAGCCCCAAACTCCTTTGATCTTTGAGAAAAGGCCAATGGGAATTGGCGAATGGAATTTGCATACCACTCCCCTGGACATACAGGTATAAAAGGAGCTGGCTCGCAACCACTCATTCAGGTTTTGTGCTGAGGATCCGAGACAGCGTCCCAGACATTTCAGTGGGTAGTACAGCATTGTGACAAGAGGGCGACACCATTCAGAATGGGAGCAGACCACACCAGCAATGGCCTTTTCTCTCTATGTTTTCTCTGCACTACGTATCCGTATGGGATTTTCGGCTGGGCCCTTTTAATGCTTTTTATTCACATCGGGGAAGGTGTTCTTTTCCTTTCCTATTTTATCAAGAGGAAAAGACAATGCAGAGACAAATACATCAAATGCGCCAGCCTCAGGGCTACTGAGGAAGGACATCCAGAGTCCACAGACTTTATGAACTCGCATGGGAAAAGAAAGCGCACGTCTTCGCCTTACGGAGGGGAAGGCCCTGTACGCAGCTGGCCAGCTGTCCTGTAAATTTACCTGTTCATCCTGACAATGCACGGTACGAAACTGGCTCATCCCGGAGATCATAAAATCTCATGAAAGTATGGGTGTTGCCCAGCCCGCTGCACTGCAGATGTCTGCTAGAAAGATGTCATTGGCAAGTGCCCAAGAGGATGCCAAACTCCGCAGTGTGCTCTTACAACACAGTTGCGATCCTTTCAAGTATTCAGCGGCTGCATGCCCATTGCACACGGCCCCCAGCCATGCTTGGAGGTGTCTGTCCAGGTGCATCTGGACACTTGCTGTAAGGGAACCCCTGCTCGTAAAAATGCAATGTCTGTCCAAGGGCTGAATAAGTGGCAGCATATCGGCGTGATGGCCACGCGTTTTGTGCATCAACTTAAGCGGCGCAGCTGGTGTGCGCCTGCCCGAGTGCCCGCGCCATGACCTTCGTCACCCAGAGGGCGAGGGTGGTCACCGAGCGCAGCTCCTGGTCACATTGGGATCAGGACTACCCTCGTGCAGCTCTTACAGTGCCATGGCCAGGTGTACTTGCAGGTGGACCATGGCATACAGGGCGGAAACGGCCTGTCCAGCAGCACTGCAGGCTTTGTTTGCAAGATACAATGTAATCCTACAGGCCCTGAAGGGGAATGCCGGGCGATTCCGCCAGGTGGCGGCATTTTGCAGGCACAGGTGCACTGCAACCGCCTTATCCACCTGAGGAATCTCTGTATATCCCTCGGCTGCCTCGCCATCGAGACTAGTGAGAGCGGACAAACTGGGGAGTCGGGTTTGGACAGAGAAAGGTGTCCCCAATGACCTCGTCAGTTCGTCGTGCACTTCCGGGTAGAAAGGGAATGGGGGGGTGGGGGGGTATGGCCGTGTGAGGCTCCACGAACTCAGGAACCAATCATTAATCTTCAGGTGCGGGTGGAGGGTTCCATTCCAGCCCGGCACTCGTGAAAGCCGGGGCAAGCATGGTGGTCAGCTCCGTGTTGGTCTCAGACTGGGCGGGTACACCCGAAGGTGCCAGCCCAGTCTAGTCCTCAGCATTCGACATCACCAACGCGCTCTCCGAAGCTGCCATTGAAACCTCATCCTGCTGGCAAGCTCCAAGCTGACACTGAGGCGAGCTGCCTGTCTCATCCCAGAACTCGACCGGTGCAAACGAGCGTGCTGGGGAATGGACGGTCCATGGGGATTACCCGGCGGAGCCACACCCATTGGAGTCCCCAAATCGCCTCCAGCGTCAACCAACCCGGCCTCATACCTTGGTGCAGGTTGCCAGCTTGAACAGGGCCATGATGTAACTTGCGATAGGTGCAACATCAGTACCAATATTACAGTCCTATCAGAAGGGCAACTGCTCACTTTTGATTGCATTTATTTGTGAAATTAAAATGACTGTAATTTGGCTAATTTCAATGAATTGTCTCAGTACACTCCCCATTTTACAAAGACTTCGGGGGTATTTGGGACATCTAGGAGGTGAAAGGTACACAGTTAGATGTATACTGTACACACATTTCTGTATGTAAATGGATTACTTTTGCAATAAACCAAATCTTATGTGACAAAGAGTTTTTTAAAGCATGACGTCATCACGCACACCATTTTTATTGATAAAAGGCCATATGAATGGAAACAAGCAGAAGACAGCAAATTTTACAAAACAAAATGTTTACGCATTTTCATTTTGTCATAACAAAACGGTGTGAAAAGTGGATGGAAACTAGGTTACCGTCAAGCTCCAAAAATTTCAGATATCAGTTAATTCAGTCTAACGGTCTCTTTTTCCATTCAAACAGCTTTTTCTCTACTGCGGTATATTGCTAGATGGAATGTTGGTTATGAAACAGACCATGAATTTCAGTTGCAAATGTGACACCTAACACAGGACTACAAAATCCTGTCAGATTAATAGTATGAATTTGGTATTACAAGGGATGGGGTCTAAAGAGAAATGATTAATCTGGATTTGTTCTTCATTAAAGTTCTGTACCCCTACAGTTCAAGCTCAGGTTTCTGTGATAAAGGCCTAGAGGGACTCGGCAGTCTGATACATTTGATCTTGTCTGCTGTAACAGATTCAAATTTATCAGTATAAGACAAATGCAGTAATGTCTTCTGGAGAGGTTGGGAAGTTGTAATCTTTGACTCATTTTTAATTATACATATAATTTAAAGAGACAAGGGGTATGTTCAGAATGACATACTACCTACTATTTTTGAGAGAAAATATTATGCATTACATTTGTACATATACTAAAATACCACAAAACAATCACACATAAAAACATTTCAGATTGCTTAAAGTGTTTAATGTACATTTATTTATTTCATTCAGAGTGCCACCAAAGCCCTTGTAAGCAAAGAGGTAGTGGCTCGGGCCGCCTGTGGCCACCCCCCGTTTTGGAATAGCATACACACAATTTCTGAGAAGGCAGCAGTTAGCACACTGTGCACAGTATGCAAGTTTTCTGTATGCATAGAATACCTGGATGACCTACATTTCACAAAATGTTTATTATATAGTACAACCAAAGCACACTGTGTTCAATACCATATGACATATCCGTTATAGCCAGTGTTGGGTAGTAATGGAATACATGTAATGGGATTACGTATTTAAAATACAAAATATAAGTAACTGTATTCCACTACAGTTACAGTTTAAATAATTGGTAATTAGAATACAGTTACATTCAAAAAGTATTTTGATTACTGAAGAGATTACTTTGCATTTTATTGTCATTTGTTTCATTTCATATTTAGTCCTTTCAGATGAAAACATTTATACATATAAATGATGTGATCCAAAGTTCATTTGAACAGCGGTGAAATACTTTCTTATGATGTGTTACATTCATATGACCAGACAGAGAAGTACGTTTGAAGTAAGTTTGGAGCAGAAGAAATAGAAATCAACCTTGTGTAAATTGTCAGATTTATGCTAAGCTAAAATGCTATTTCTAGCCATTTTACACGCACATGTAAAATCATATTTCTTTATCATCATATTTTTTTTATCAAGAAAAGCTAAGATCTTTGATATTAGGGCAAAAATCATATTCTTGAAAATATATTTTTTTATTGTTTTCCTGTAAAAGTATCTAAAAATCCTTAAAATGAGATGACTGAAAAGAGATGGACTAAAGAAGCAGAGCTGAAACTGCAAGCCTGCTTTGACTTCACTGATTGGAGTGTTTTTGAGGCTGCAGCCACAGACCTGGATGAGCTCACAGATACTGTGACATTATATATCAGTTTCTATGAGGATATGTGAATCCTACTAGGACATATTTATCATTCAATAATGATAAACCATGGTTTACAGGAAAACTCGAAGTGGATACTTACAGAAGTGGGGATAAAATATTGTACAACCAAGCCAGGAATACACTGACTAAGGAAATCACAGTGGCTAAAAGAAGCTAACCAGTTTTCAGCCAACAATCCTGCATCTGTGTGGAAAGGCCTGAAAAGCATCACCAAGTACAAGACACTTCCCCCTCAACTAATGGCTGATGAACTGAATGTGTTTTACTGCAGGTTTGAAAAGTCCAGTCTCACACCCCTCCCCTGCTCTGATCTTTACTTGCTTACTGAGCTAACAGGTCTGTGGATGATGCTGTCAATATGAGACTGCATTATATCCCGCAACACCTCGACAGACCTGGGACTTATGCAAGGATCCTATTTGTGGACTTCAGTTCAGCCTTCAATACCATCATGCCTTATCTTCTTTCAACCAAACTGACCCAGCTGCATAAAGACGGTAGGTTGATCAGCTGGATGTCTGGTGCAGTCACAACAAACTTGAGCTGAACATGCTCAAAACAGTGGAGATGATAGTGGACCACCAAATCAGACAGAAGAAAACTACAATGGACAGTCAGGAATGCTGAGAGGATTGTCGTGCCCCCCTGCCCACCCTCCAAGACCTGTATGTCTCCAGAGTGAGGAAACATGTATGTAGAATCACTCTGGACCCCAAACACCCTGCCCACTCCCTCTTTGAACTGTTGCCCTCAGGCCAGCACTACAGATCCCTGGGCACCTGGACATCCAGGCACAAGAACAGTTTTTACCCTCAGGCCATTTTCCTCATGAACAATTAAACTGCCCTCAGGACTCCCCCATAGTGCAATAATGTAAATACATATCTCATGTACATATGTAAATTCACATATTTAATTAACATTGCCTACCTTGCACATACAGTTGAAGTCAGAAGTTTACATGCACTTTAGACAAATACATTTAAACTCAGTTTTTCAAACTTCCTGACATTTAATCAAAAAAGAAAAAAAAAAAACATTCCCGGTGGTCAGATATGGTCACTACTTTATTTTAAGAATGTGAAATGTCAGAATAATAGTAGAGAGAATTATTTATTTCAGCTTTTATTTCTTTCATCACATCCACAGCAGGTCAGAAGTTTACATACACTTTGTTAGTATTTGGTATCATTGTCTTTAAAATGATTTAACTTGGGTCAAACGTTTTGTGTAGCCTTCCACAAGCTTCTCACAATAATTTGCTGGAATTTTGTCCCATTCCTCCAGACAGAACTGGTGTAACTGAGTCAGATTTGTAGGCCTCCTTGCTCACACATGCTTTTCAGTTCTGCCCACAAATATTCAGATTGAGGTCAGGACTTTGTGATGGCCACTCCAAAACCTTGATCCCTTTTACCACATCTTTGGAGGTAAGCTTGGAGTCATTGTTCATTTAGAGATGCATTTGTGACAGAGCTTTAACTTCCTGGCTGATGTCTTGAGATGTTGCTTCAATATATCCACATCATTTTCCTTCCTCATGATGCCATCTATTTTGTGAAGTGCACCAGTCCCTCCTGCAGCAAAGCACTCCCACAACATGATGCCCACCACCCCCATGATTCAAGGTTGGGATTGTGTTCCAAACATATCAATGGAAATTATGGCCAAACAGTTACATTTTTGTTTAATTGAACCAGATGACATTTCTCCAAAAAGTAAGATCTTTATCCCCATGTGCACTTGCAACCTGTAGTCTGGCTTTTTTATAGGACTCATTTCACTGTGGATATAGATACTTGTCAGCCTGTTTCCTCCAGCATTTTCACAAGGTCCTTTGCTGTTGTTCTGGGATTCATTTGCGCTTCATGCACAAACTACATTCATCTCTAGGAGACAGAATGCATCTCCTTCCTGAAGGGTAAAATGGCTGTGTGGTCCCATGGTGTTTATACTTGCGTACTATTGTTTGTTTATAGATGAACGTGGCACCTTCAGGCATTTGGACATTAATTCCAAGGATGAACCAGACTTGTGGAGGTCCTGGCTGATTTCTTTTGATTTTCCCATGATGTCAAGCAAAGAGACACTGAGTTTGAAGGTAGGCCTTTAAATACATTCACAGGTACACTTCCAATTCAGTACAGCTCCTATCAGAAGCTAATTGGCTCATTGACTAAAGGAATGGCACATTTTTAGACTCTGTGTCAAGTGCTGCATCTAGATTGTTTTTAGCACAGGTGTCACAAAGATTTAACATTATGAACAAGTTCAGGTTGCAAAGAGGTGACTGTTAATATGTTTAATATTATTCCAGATTGTTCTGAACAAGCAAATTTCAGCACTTGATAAACAGTTTTTGTATTTTCTCCTGCTCTAGTGTGTTGAGAGGCTGCAGTGCCTTGTATATTTACTGTTACCTTATTAATATGAGTGTTGCCTACGACGCATACATAAAATACTGCTACTATTGTATTAAACAAATAAAACTGTATCATATTATAATTACTAACTGGACAACTATAAATAATTGCTGGGTTGTAATAATAAATGACAACTGAATTCCAAAATGTTAGTAGAATTCCAAAATGAGTGAAGTAGATGGTTTTGCACACCCTGTTCATTGTTTTGTAAAAATATATGTATTGCTATTTTATATATTTTTTTGTACTGTGGATAAACTGGAAAACATGCATTAATTATCTTTAACTAGATTTTTATTTCATTAAACATTTTGAATGTACTTGGCTACAACGTCTGATAGGATTAATTTAAAATTATTATTTAAAATCAATTTGATGTAATTTAAGCAAAAATTTTCTAAATTGTGGCCCGGGCTGGTCGGTTGCCTGTGGCCTCAGAAATTGTAAACATGCCCCTGTGCAAAATTCTGACTTCAACTGTACATTACCACTTGCACATGTGCATTCACCATTCTGTTATATGTCCTATTATTTGTGTCTATTTATACTCCTACCTTATTTTATATTCAGTGACTCGCTGTAATGTTCTGTGTGCACTTGTTTCTCCTATCACCAAACAAAATTCCTTGTGTACGTGAGAACACTTGGCAATAAAGCTCATTATAATTCTGACTCTGATTCATGTCTGTAACCTGCATAGTTACATGCCAAATTTGAACCCTTAACCAATGCCATCACTTGGCTCAGTTGAACACAGAAAGACATCTGGCCACATCCGAAGCCCATTCCTTTCAAGTTTGCCTGTGTGAAGATTCAGTGACGTTCAAAGGAAAATCCCCTTCCCATTCGTCTCTATTCGTGATTTGAAGGCATTGTTTTCCTCCAGCGGCCAGTCAATGTCCAGAGCCTGTCAGTTGCTGGAAATGAGATACAATCCTCATCTCACACTATAGAGCATCTCAACTGAGCTCCAAAAGCTCCGGGCTAAACGCACTCTTGGCAGAGCCGACCCCGTTTCATTGTTCTTTGTTTTTTCTTTCATAGAGTATAGAGTTTGCTGTGAATATGCATTTTCCAGTGTCAGCAGCAATTTCAGCTCTTTTTATGACATTGATCCATAGCTGCAGCAAATTAAACATCAACACAAATCTCATTTGTGCTCCAAATCATAATGTCTAAATCAGGCCACGAGTTAGCAGAGTCGAGCTAAACTAAATTAGATTCCAATAAAAACTAAATTGAATAAAGAAAGCTTTTTTAAACTTCTAAACTTAAACTTTATTGACTAAGACATTTAACCATCTGCAGAGAACGGATCCAGAATGTAGGTTTCGTGTGTTTGTGTGTGTGTGTGTTTTTGTGTACACCGATCAGCCACAACATTAAAACCTCCTGCCTAATATTGTGTAGGTCCACCATATGCCATCAAAACAGCGCCAACCTGCATCTCAGTATAGCATTCAGAGATGATATTCTTCTCAACACAATTGTACAGAGTGGTTATCTGAGTTACTGTAGACTTCAAACCAGTCTGGCAATTCTCTGTTGACCTCCCTCATCAACAAGGCCATCCACAGAACTGGCGCTCACTAGACGTTTTTTGGTTTTGGCACCATTCAGAGTAAATTCTAGAGAATGTTGTTTGTGAAAATTCCAGAAATACTCAAACCAGCCCTTCTGACACCAACTATCATCCATGTGATTATTTAATCAGCCAATCGTGTGGCAGCAGTGCAGTACATAAAATCATGCAGATACGGCCAGGAGCTTCAGTTAATGTTCACATCGACCATCAGAATGGGGAAAAATGTGATCTCAGTGATTTGGAGCATGGAATGATTGTTGGTGCCAGACAGGCTGGTTTGAGTATTTCTGTAGCTGCTGATCTTTTCATGCATAACAGTCTCTAGAATTTTGCCAAAAACAAAAAACCACCAGTAACTGGCAGTTCTGTGGACGGAAACGCCTTGTTGATGAAAGGGTCAATGGAGAATGGTCAGACTGGTTCGAACTGACAACGTCTACAGTTTTGGGAGTGGTGGTGGCATAGTCGGTTCAATCCCCACAGCCATCACCATTGTGTCCTTGAGCAAGGCACTTAACTCCCTGATTGTCCCTGTAATAAGTGCACTGTAAGTCGCTTTGGATAAAAGCATCTGCCAAATGCATAAATGTAAATGTAACTCAGATAACCGCTCCGTACAATTAATATTGTGGCTGATTGTTGTATATATAGGGTGTAATACTTAAACCATTTCAAAGCAAGTTCTGCCAAACATACGAGAGCTCACAATCCTTCCTAACCATGCTAATTTACCCAGACTGCCCAGTCAATTTAGGGGAATAAATCAAACTTTATCAATTTATATAGAGTATAAACCCTCTATGTCACTTACAGTATGTATAAAACAGTAATGTGGTACAACCACTGAGATGGCATCATGGTAAAAGTAAAACTTATTTTCTATGATTTGTTATCACATTTTTTGTTTTGTTTTTTTGTCAAATCAACTCTTTGGCAATGCTGTGTTACAATAATTTGTGTTTCTGTTGAGTGAATGACTTCAATGCACTGAGATATAGTACGATTTTTTTCCTGATTGGTCAGATTAATATATATATATATATATATATATATATATATATATATATATATATATATATATATATATGGGTTTGAACAATTACTTGTATTGTTATTACACAGTTTCACTTTTGTTCAAACCATGTTGAGCTGAAGTGAAATACAAATGATCACTGGTAAACAGGAACATAAATAAAATATAAATAAAAACACATAAATAAACTATACATTATTGATTAATACACAATATAAAAATTATCAATAAGGTTCAAACATACAAAAAAGTAGGCACTTTCAATTAATAGATATCAATATATTGTAATAAAGTGTCATTTCTTTTAATGTTAATCATTTGCAAAGACTTTAGGTTGCTGAACTTTTGTGTCATATTTAATAAATAAAATGTTTTATCTAATCCTTGAGCATGTTAATGCTAGTCCTAGTTCCAGCCAATCAGAGCAATGCCATTACAGACTTCGAGTCATCGGTCAGTCCTGCTCTCCGGATGAGTAAACAACCAGAGGGCCAGATTGTAGCCCTTCAGCAGAGATGTTCTGATTCAGTAGTGTAATGTTCCAGTGTGACAGCAAGAGGGGCTTGTTGATCTGCGCCATAAACACTTCAAATCCCACCACAGTGCTCTTCATCAAATGAGTGCCCTAGAACAAGGAGCCCCCTTGTACTTCAGGGAGGCTGTCCTGATCTGACCCCAATTTCTGCCCACGGCTGTCTGAAGTCAGAGTAAATACAGCCTAGGTAAAATAAAATAAATAAAAAAATAAAAACATTGCTCTCAATAGCAGTTAAGTTAATGAAGTGCAAATATCCTTCATATGAAGTAAAAGACTTCCTCGTATCAACACTACTCTAC
Source organism: Xyrauchen texanus (assembly GCF_025860055.1). Classification (NCBI taxonomy): domain Eukaryota; kingdom Metazoa; phylum Chordata; class Actinopteri; order Cypriniformes; family Catostomidae; genus Xyrauchen; species Xyrauchen texanus. The sequence goes on along the minus strand of NC_068298.1, from coordinate 40,146,390 downwards.
TAACAAAGCAAAAAACTGTAGATGACAGTGGGTGTCATTCACTAGCTGTGTGTAAAATATAATTCATCAAAAAGTTCACACTTATATTTACTCTTAATTTTATTCTAAATTTTATCACAAATTTAACCACACAGGGGGGGTAATTGCTGCTTTTGTCAATATTAATGCATTTTTTTCTGTATGTCACCAAAGTTCAGCCATGCAACTATATGTAGCGCAAGCTGATAGGTTCTTTGTCTTGATGTCTGTTAGCCAATTGACTTGCTCACATGTAACATGTTCTTCCAATCGGCTTAGATTGTGTTAGCTGAGTGGTCCTTTGACATGTCTAACATTTCAATTGCTCAGTTTTGCAGATAAGTTAGTTCTCTTGTAGCACATTGCAAGAGATCTGCTACATGTGTCAGGGAATCAGAGGTAGGACCCAAACGAAGAGGCAAGTGAACAAACCAAATCTTCCACGAGGGGGAAACAGAGAATATAAACTACCCCATTGGGGAAAATTAGAATCCAGGCTGGGGCAGACGTAATAGCGGACCAGGACCAAGCGGACTGAACAGGGAAACCAGACTGACATGAACACGAACCGAGACACTGGAATACGACCAACAAACAAGACAAACTGGCACTGGACAGCACACATGAGGAGATTAAAATCCCAAAAAGGGGTTTGAACAGGTCACCTATGGGCACAAACCCATCTTTGCTGGACCAGACAGGACTGGCAATAAGTGCTATTCATTGACGAGTCGTGGTTTTGTCTTACCAGGGGTGATGGTCGGACTCACGTTAATCATCAAAGTAATGAGCGTTACACCGAGGCCTGTACTCTGGAGCGGGATCGATTTGGAGGTGGAGGGTCTGTCATGGTCTGGGGCGGTGTGTCACAGCTTCATCGGACTGAGCTTGTTGTCATTGCAGGCAATCTCAACACTGTGCGTTACAGGGAAGACATCCTCATCCCTCATGTGGTACCCTTACTGCAGGCTCATCCTGACATGACCCTCCAGAATGACAATGCCACTAGCCATACTGCTCATTCTGTGCATGATTTCATGCAATACAGGAATGTCAGTTTTCTGCCAAGGCCAGCGAAGAGCCCGGATCTCAATCTCATTGAGCACGTCTGGAACCTGTTGGATCGGAGGGTGAGGGCTAGAGCCATTCCCCCCAGAAATGTCTGTGAACTTGCAAGTGTCTTGGTGGAAGAGTGAGATAACATCTCACAGCAAGAACTGGCAAATCTGGTGCAGTCCATGAGGAGGAGATGCACTGCAGTACTTAATGCAGCTGATGGCCACACCAGATACTGACTGTTACTTTTGACCCCCTTTATTCAGGGACACATTATTCCATTTCTGTTAGTCACATGTCTGTGAAACTTGTTCAGTTTATGTCTTAGTTGTTGAATCTTTTTATGTTCATAAAAATATTTACACATGTTAAGTTTGCTGAAAATAGAACAGTTTTCTTTTTTTGAGTTGTCATGCTAAATTGCAAATGTAATACTATAAATTCACTTGCCATTATATAAAACACAGTAAAAAAAAGCTATTTGGCTCATTAAATGAAGCTTAACATTGTCTTTGTGTTTGTTTTAGAGTTGCCATAGTATGCAACAGACTGCCATGTATTAAGGTCCTGTCCCTGTCTGAGGTTGCTACATGCTTTAAGACATCCACCATTGTGTCCATACCACAACAGTAAAAGATAACTTGCCTAAATGACTGGCATCCTGTTGTGCTAACTCCCATCCTCAGCAAGTGATTTGAAGAGCTTATCAGATATCACATCTGCTCTGTGCTGCCTGCCTCACTGGACCCACTACAGTTTGCTTACAGAAGCAACCACTCCACTGACGATGCCATTGCATCTACAATACACACTGCTCTATCCCACTTGGAAAAAAGGAACACATATGTGAGTATGCTGTTTGTGGACTACAGCTCAGGATTCAACAACATAGTGTCTCTCACTGTGCAGCTGGATCCTGGACATCCTGTCAGGCAGACATCAGGTGGTTAGAATGGGCAGTAACATCTCCTCATCACTGACCCTCAACACTGGAGCCCCGCAGGGCTGTGTTCTCAGCCCACTCCTGTATTACTGTACATATGACTGTGTGGCAACACATAGCTCCAATGCCATTATTAAGTTTGCTGATGATATGACAGTTGTAGGTCTGATCACTGACATTGATGAAACAACCTACAGAGAGGAGGTGCACACTCTGACACACTGGTGTCAGGAGCACAACCTCTCCCTCAATGTCAGTAAAACCAAGGAGCTTGTGGTGGACTTCAGGAGGAAAGACAGAGAACACAGCCCCATCACCATCAATGGATCACTTGTGGAGAGAGACAGCAGCATCAAGTTCATCAGTGTCTACATCACTGAGGAACTCACATGGTCTGTCCACAATGAGGCTGAAGAAGTTTGGAATGAACCACCACATCCTCACACAGTTCTACACCAGCACTGTAGAGAACATGACTGGCTGAATCACTGCCTGGTACGGCAACAGCACCGCCCGCAAAGCCCTGCAAAGGATGGTGCAAACTGCCAGACACATCATCGGAGGTGAGTTTCCCTCCCTCCAGGACATATATAACAGGCGGTGTGTGAAAAAAGCTCAGAGGATCATTAGAGACTCCAGCCACCGAGTCATGGTCTGTTCTCACTGCTACCATCAGACAGGCGGTATCGCAGCATCAGGACCCGCACCAGCCAGCATCATGACAGCTTCTTCCCCCAAGCAATCAGACTTTTGAACTCTTGATCGCTCACGGTCATTATATATCAGCACTGCACTTTATTAATCTCACATTGGACAGTCATAAATTATATTTCTTTTAACAACACACTGAATGTCAATACAGCACAATACAAACTTACTGCTTATTTATATATATTTTCTTTATTGTATACTGTGTATTCTATATTGTTCGTATACTGTTCATTGTATATTATTATTTGTATATTGTGTTGTGTAAATCTGATGTTTATTGTGAATTGATATATGTCTCATCGCTGTTATGACTGCTATGTTGCTTGGAACAGCACACAAGACTTTCACCCACTGTTTCACTTGTGTATATGGTTGAGAGACAATAAAGTGATTTCATTTATGATTTGATATGTCAAAAATGAAGCTTTCTCTAGAAACTCATCAGTCAATCATTGTTTTGAGGAATGAAGGCTATACAATGCTTGAAATTGCCCAAAAACTGATTTCATACAAAGGTGTCCACTACAGTCTTCAAAGAGTACAATTGGCTCTAACAAGGACAGAAAGAGATGTAGAAGACCAGATGTACAACTAAAGAAGAGGATAAGCAGGGTTGGGAGGGTTACTTTTGAAATGTATTCCTCTACAGATTACAGAATACATGCTGTAAGTGTATTTTGTAACGTATTCCGTTAGATTATTCAAGGTCAGTAACGTATTCTAAATACTTTTTCACTTGTTTTGACTATAAAAACTCTTAAAAATACATTCTCTAAAAAACATAAATATCTTATGCAGTGTTGTTTCTAAGACTGATCAAATAGATTATTTAGATATTTTTACTGGAATACAAAAATTATTTTCAAGAATATGATTTTTGCCCTAATATCACAGGTCTTACTAGAAGCAAAGGAATTATGACCCATGTGAATTTTCTTGATAAATAAATATGATCGAGTCTGGTAACATGTTCATGTAAAATGGCTAGAAATAGAATCTGACAATTTACACAAGGTTTATTTCTATTTCTTCTGCTCCAAACTTATTTCAAACGTACTTCTCTGTCTGGTCATATGAATGTAACAACATAAGAAAGTGTTTCACTGCTGTTCAAATGCACTTTGGATCACATCATTTATGTGTAGAAATGTTTTCATCTGAAAGGACTAAATATTAAATAAATATTAAACAAATGACAATAAAATGCAAAGTAATCTCTTCAGAAATCAAAATACTTTCTGAATGTAACTATTCTACATACCAATGATGTAAACTGAAACTGTAGTGGAATACAGTTACTTATATTTTGTATTTTAAATACGTAATCCCATTACATGTATTCCATTACTCCCCAACCCCGAGAAGTACATCAGAGTCTCTAGTTTGAGAAATAGACGTCTCACATGTCCTCAGCTGACAGCTTCATTGAATTCTACCCGCTCAACAGCAGTTTCATGTACAACAGTAAAGAGAAGACTCAGGAGGGCAGGCATTATGGGAAGAAGAATTACAAAGAAAAAGACACTTTTGAAACAGAAAAACAAAAAGAAAAGTTTAGAGTGGACAAAGAAACAGACATTGCAGATAATTGGAAAAGAGTGTTATGGATCTTAATCCCATTGAGCTTTTGTGGGATCAGTTAGACTGTAAGGTGTGTGTGAAGTGCAAGACAGCCACATCTATGTCAAGTGCTACAGGAAGTGTGGGGTGAAATGTCACCTGAGTATCTGGACAAACTGACAGCTAGAATATCAAGAATCTGCAAAGATGTCATTGATGCACGTGGAGGATTTTTTGATGAGAACTCTTTGAAGAAGTTTAAGAATTATTTTTCAAATTGTAATAGTACATTTTCACGTTATTAATGTTCTGACTATACATTGTGATCAGTTGAATGACACTTTGGAGAATAAAAATAAAATTTCTTCCCATAAGAGAAAAATCTGTACATTATTCCAAACTTTTGGCCACCTGTGTGTGTGTGTGTGTGTGTGTGTGTGTGTGTATATATACACAGTACAGCATAGTACTGTGCATAAAATGTTGCATAGTGAGGATGTCTTCAAAAATAATGCCATAGTTTTCATATTTCACTTAATGTCATACAAAGACAAGTAAACCTAAAAAAAGCTAAATCAATATTCGGTGTGAGCACCTTTGTCTTTAAAACAGCCCCAATTCTTCTAGATACACATGGAGTCAGTTTTTCTTGGTTGTTGGCAGATTGGATGTTTCAAGCTTCTTGGAGAATTCTCCACAGTTCTTCTGTCTATTTAATCTGTCTCAATTACTTCTGTCTCTTTATATAATCTCAGTGGGGGACTGTGTGCGGGTCATGACATCTGTTGCAGGTCTTCCTGTTCTTCTATTCTAATAATTTCTATTTGCAAAAGGAATGTTTGGGAGTCTAACATTTATATTTCCTATTGACACACTAAAGCTGAAGATAGAAATAACCATCTTAAGACAAATGCTTTTGTGAAACATCTTACGTACCTAAAACTTTTGCACATTATTGTATGTATATGTATATATATATATATATATATACACATACACTCACCTAAAGGATTATTAGGAACACCTGTTCAATTTCTCATTAATGCAATTATCTAATCAACCAATCACATGGCAGTTGCTTCAATACATTTAGGGGTGTGGTCCTGGTCAAGACAATCTCCTGAACTCCAAACTGAATGTCAGAAAGGGAAAGAAAGGTGATTTAAGCAATTTTGAGCGTGGCATGGTTGTTGGTGCCAGACGGGCCGGTCTGAGTATTTCACAATCTGCTCAGTTACTGGGATTTTCACGCACAACCATTTCTAGGGTTTACAAAGAATGGTGTGAAAAGGGAAAACATCCAGTATGCGGCAGTCCTGTAGGCTGAAAATGCCTTGTTGATGCTAGAGGTCAGAGGAGAATGGGCCGACTGATTCAAGCTGATAGAAGAGCAACTTTGCCTGAAATAACCACTCGTTACAACCGAGGTATGCAGCAAAGCATTTGTGAAGCCACAACACGCACAACCTTGAGGCGGATGGGCTACAACAGCAGAAGACCCCACCGGGTACCACTCATCTCCACTACAAATAGGAAAAAGAGGCTACAATTTGCAAGAGATCACCAAAATTGGACAGTTGAAGACTGGAAAAATGTTGCCTGGTCTGATAAGTCTCGATTTCTGTTGAGACATTCAGATGGTAGAGTCAGAATTTGGCGTAAACAGAATGAGAACATGGATCCATCATGCCTTGTTACCACTGTGCAGGCTGGTGGTGGTGGTGTAATGTGTGGGGGATGTTTTCTTGGCACACTTTAGGCCCCTTAGTGCCAATTGGGCATCGTTTAAATGCCACAGCCTACCTGAGCATTGTTTCTGACCATGTCCATCCCTTTATGGCCACCATGTACCCATCCTCTGATGGCTACTTCCAGCAGGATAATGTCACAAGTCCACCATGTCACAAAGCTCGAATCATTTCAAATTGGTTTCTTGAACATGACAATGAGTTCACTGTACTAAAATGGCCCCCACAGTCACCAGATCTCAACCCAATAGAGCATCTTTGAGATGTGGTGGAACGGGAGCTTCGTGCCCTGGATGTGCATCCCACAAATCTCCATCAACTGCAAGATGCTATCCTATCAATATGGGCCAACATTTCTAAAGAATGCTTTCAGCACCTTGTTGAATCAATGCCATGTAGAATTAAGGCAGTTCTGAAGGCGAAAGGGGGTCAAACACAGTATTAGTATGTGTTCCTAATAATCCTTTAGGTGAGTGTATACACACACACACACACACATAAATACTACCGTTCAAAAGTTTAGGGTCACTTATTCTTTCTTTTTTCTCTCCACATTTTAGAATAATGGTAAAGTCAACACAACTATGGAAAAACAGAAATGGACTAAAGAAATTTTGCAGACATGTACTCTTGACATTTTCTCAAGCAACTTCTTGAGGTTTCACCCTGAGATGCTTTTTAAACAATACTGAAGGAGTTCCCATCTACATGATGGCCACTTAGTGGCTGCTTTTCTGAATTATTTGGTCCAAGTCATCCTTTCAAAAACAATTTTGTTTAAATAAAATTATAGTTTTGTAATTAACTAAATCAATACGTTGGGCCAATTATATTTTAATCTACAAAACTAATTTCAAACATTTAAGAATATGCCTTCAGATCAAAAGGTTTTTAAGATTGTGAGAAACATTTCAGTCAAATAACCCCAAACTTTTGAACTTTAGTGTATATATAATCGTACAAATGAAGAGTGCAGCCCTCGAGGATACAGGGGCTACCAGCTTTGCAGCCCCTGACTTTTCCCAAGTGGAGTAGTCCTGTAATACATGCTCGATGCAGCTTGTCTTGCGCTTTGTCTAAGTGAGCTGCAGCAGCAGCAGCATGTCCTCATGCTTAACTCAGTATGTCTTTTCTAACAGTACCAAGACTCCATACTTGCTCTGCAGCAGCGTAACAGATCTAGTCTACCAAGACCAATATCCTATCAATATGTCATACCCACATTCATATGCTAAACCTTTCTGAGAGTTGTCAAGACTGTGATTAAGGACATTTTTTGACACATAACATATCTTTTTCAAAAGCTTAAACATCATGATTGTTATCATAAGGCATAATTATTGGACATTTAATCTAATCTACAACCATTTCTGCCTCCTTAAACCTAAAAGATGCTGTTGGTATGGCAAACAAATCTGTCCACAAATCAAAAGACTTACACACCGTTTTAAAAATATATTTCTAGATCCTCATTTTAGTAATCTCTGCCAAACAATAAACGTTAGACAAAACAAATCTGGAAAATCGTTCAGCTTTATCATTAGTCATTATTAATTCTGAACATACAAAAAACTCAAATAAAAAACCTTTACAGTTACAATATGAGAAATGTTGGTAATACAGACCAGCATTTGCTTTGGCAAGAATAAAATTGCTTTGATAGTTAACCAAAATTTGTCATCCAACTTAAAAGAAGCCAAAAGGTTGACTCTCACGAAACTTAACAAGACTACGCACAGGTCATATTTCACTCAAAAACTAAAATGATGAAATAAGAAATTATATTCACACTGTAATGTGAAAAACAAAAACAAAATGTGTATTAAACTAATGAAAATCTAATAAGGACAATCAATGAGAATTCAAATGACCAACCCCCCTGAGTTTCTCATGAAAATAATATCACAATGCAAATTTGAATGGGTTTAAATAGGTACTTAATTATATTTAGCATAAATAAAATGAAGCACCTATTTAATACCATTAATGGAAGTTACATTTATTATTATTATTATTAATAATAATCATATTTATCTTTTTATTAAAGTGAAATGTGACCTGGACGTGTTTTTGTGAGACCCCAATAAACATTAATGATAAGTCTGAACATAAGATGTCTGTTATGATTTACCATCAAACTCCCACAGTACAATTCTATTTAATTCTTCATAACTTAAACACTCATAGAGAACTGAATGCTTAAGCATATGGCTATTTTGCGCCGTTCTTTGACATACAAGTACTACAACAAAGCTTTTACTAATACAGTCATACAGATAAAGAGCCCTCTCAGCTCTCAGTATATCTTCTTGCTCACTCGAAGTATGTATTCAGGTTGTGGTTCTCCTCAGTGGTCACTGGGATCATCATCATCGAGCTGCACGAAGGAGGATTGGGGCGGGTAAGAAGAAGAGGGGGCAGAGTCACCAGAGCCATACGTTTTCTGGAGAGAACGTGACACGTAATTCCAGTATTCCTTTCTTATGGTGTCATTCTCATCGGCTAGCAACCTACAAAGCTAAAAAGAAAGAAAGAAAAAATTAAGAGTGAATGAGTTAAGGAACAAGAGATGGTGCTCAATTATAGGATGTGTGCAAACTAGGAATGTGTAAGGTTACCATTTTTAACATTCGGTTAACCGCGAGTTTTCATGAACAGTTAATCGGTTTTTCATCTGGAGTCGTGACGTGGGAAAAAGGTATGTTTATTGTAATGGAATTTCCTAAAACACTACTCAAAACAACATCAAATAAAAAGCACTGTGAGCTATGTCTCTAAATAGAACAAAACATACAGCTTCAAATTATTTCATTAAAGTAAAAAAATAAAAAATAAATAAAACTGTCACTACCAGTATATGAGCTCTGCACGGGCAGGTTCACACATCCGCAGCAAACGCAAATAATATCATGTGCATGGAGTCACACTGTTGCGGTATGTTCTTACGACTCTGACATTGCATTTATTACCACATATGGGGAATGCCTTCCACACAATACATAGTTGAAACCTCTACAATACACCAATATTCTAATATTGGCTCTGGTGTCAATATTGCCGAAATGGCCCAACTAGCCATGGTTTCCGGAAATGATAATGAGTGGCCCCTGAATGGAAAATGCTAAATGTGCCATTTCATGAACACCATTTTGAAGGCCAGAGTGCTGTCCATGAGATGCCTCTACGTGCTAAAATGGTAGGTGTTCACTGATTGGTGTCTCTCACATGGCAAAGACCTAGTAAACTGCCCTATACATGAAATTCTCATATTTCCTCAAGAGCGATTAGACGCAGGACTCACCCCATCAACACTCAAAGTGTATGTGGCAACTATATCTGCTATATCTACTATAGAAGCCGGTGCCTCTAAAGGCAAACATGATTTAATCATAAAGCAAGACGATTAAACCAAAGACCTTGGCCAGCTACAGTCCCGACTTAGGACTTAACTTTAGTCCTAAAAGCTCTCGCAGGGCCCCCCTGCGAGCCTTTGGACTCTGTTGATTTGCATATGCTCTCCGTTAAGACAGCACTATTGCTGGCTCTGGCCTCAGAAAAAAGGGTCGGTGACTTGCATGCACTATCATTCGACAATTCATGTCTGGAGTTTGGCCCCAATCTTTCAAGAGCCACTGTCAAACGCAGAAAAGGCTATGTGCCTAAGGTCCTAACCACATCCTTCAGAGCACAGGTGGTTAACTTTCAGGCCTTCTTCCCTCCTCCATTTAATTTGGACGAGGAACAATCATTGCATTTGTTATGCCCTGCGCGGGCACTACATGCATACGCTGAGCATACATGCCTGTTCAAACTGTCTGATCAGCTCTTTGTATGCTATGGAGGATGCACAAAAGTAAAGTCCATCTCAAAACAAAGACTTTCTTACTGGAATGTTGATGCAATTTCCCTAGCTTATAAGTCACAGGGTAAGATTTGCCCAATTGGTGGTACAGCACACTCAACTCGAGGCATGACCTCCTCATGGACTATTGGTGTGTCTTTACAAGATTTATGTTTTGCAGCAGGATGGTCCACACAAAACACATTCACAAGGTTTAACAGCCTAGATGTAACATCTCTCTCTTCACGTGTCCTCTCTGTTTAGAGCGCTTGCTATCCTTTGGCCAAATATATATATTTATGCGCCTCCCTTTTAGGACAAGCTCCCCATCTTTTACACAGCCGCCTGCATTAGGCCATTGTAATTTTCCATAAGTCACAAGCACTTACATTATAAATAAACTCCCTTACTGACTGGGTTCATGAAGGAGTTAAATTATACTATATGACTATAGTTCATATATTCATCCCAAGTGCTCTCCTCCTCGCCCAACATGAGGGTCACTCACTGCAGCATACTCATGTCGGTCGTCGTCCCACAAGACTGCAGCGTCCTGCTTCCATTTTGGGAGGTTATGTCGTGTAGTGCGGTGTGATGGGATTCTGTTCCCCATATGCATTAATAAATGCAATGTCAAGTGTACCGAGTCATAAGGGAATGTCTTGGTTATGTACGTAACCTTGGTTCCCTGAGATGAAGGGAACAAGACATTGTGAACGCTAGCCACACTACAAGACTCAGAGTTCTTAAAGTACGAGCACTGCGCTCATTGTTCTCGGTCAGAAATTCGGAGGAAATGGTGTTTGTGCACCTGCATGCGGGGCTCAAACACCATAGCCAATATTAGAATACTGCCGTTATTGTTGAGAGGTTAGGTCATGTGGAAGGCACTCCCCATATGCATTAATAAAAGCAATGTCTCGCTCCCTTCATATCACCGAGGGAACTGAGGTTACATACGTAACTGGGACGATAAATAGCCTCTTCAGGGTACTTTTATTTTTTAATAGTTTAAAATCAAATTACATTGAACTTGGCTAATTATTGTACTAAATATGCACACCAGAGCAAAATAGAAAAAACAATGTCTTACTTGAAGCGCTGAAATGTTGCTCGGTGAGAAACAAACTGGAATCATGTTTAATGGTGTAACAGTCACTTAAAATAGGATATTCTTCTTCAGAATGCAGCACAACAAATGAAACACAACACAGCTGTTTCGAGATGTGTTTATAAAAATGAAAGTATTTTAAACTTTGCTAAAAAAAAAAGTGAGATTCAGCCAGCGCAACAGTTAAAGAAATTTGTCGAGCATGTGTCAGTATCACTGATCTTTAATAGTAACAGCGGAGATGCACACAAAAGCATGTTTCAACAGCCCCTAACTTGACCTATCCTTGAAAAACTGATCCAAATCCAGCTGGAAAACCTGGCAGTTTGTCAGAACTCGTCGAGCTCATCGGGTTGCAGACCTGTATTGCACGTGTAGTGATTTTTTATTTTTTATATTCTAATATTGCCGGATTGAACGGTTTACCGAATGTCAAATATCTGTCCACATTCCTAGTGCAAACAACAAGGCTTCCAATAAAAAAAGATTCAAAACCAACTCTGATTTTAAATCCATAGAAATCACAGGAGTGGAGAACATACCTAATGCAAAACAACACAAACAAGGGGACAGAAACTCTAAATGTAGCTCTGACATTGTCCAACGGAAAGAGTACAAGAGTATGGTACAGCAGTGAGAGCGCCAGCTCCCTAAGAGCAGCAGTACAAGCCAGTTCAGACCTGAATGAACTCTGCTGGTAACACTCATCAATATTCTGCACTTCACAGTCTTAATGAAAGGTCAGCGGTCTGAATTCGGCAGCAAAACCAGCTGCAGAATTCCTGAGCGCCAATTTACAAAGATGTGAAGTCTTTACAGAACCTATTTTGAATTGTGAAAGTACCACTGTAAATGCCCCTATGAACTAATCTAGAATTGTGTGAAGAATCAATTCGAGAACAATTTCAGAATGGTGAGGATTCCTCAGAATTCTAGCATGTACAATTATTAAGACCCATTTGATTACTAGATGTGGATTTCACAGTAGAACTCTTCCGAATCATTCTAGAATCATTTGAAGAAAGTATTCAAGAGCCGTGTATGCTTCAGAGACATTCTAGAACTGTCTGGAAATTCCAGAGAAGAATACTTCAGGACCATTCTAGAATCTTGCACGGATTTTACTGTAGAATCCATCCAGAATTGTTCTACAACTGTGTAAAATTTCCACTGTCGAGTTCCTCAGAACCATTCTAGATGTGAAGATCCATTCCACTATAATGGTTCCATCATAGAAACTTTTTCCACCATTAGGCTGAACTGTTCTCGTTGAGGAAGCATGCAGTTCTGTTGTACAGCAAAATCAGGATTAAAATGGACTGAGCAAGTGACCAATCATGACTAGTCACGCTTTAAAGGTGTTTCAACAGCACGGATGAGAATGTTTAGCTTACTATGCTGAAAAATAGGGGACAGGAATGGTTTGTAATAATTCCATTCCACCTGGATGATGCAACGGCAGCCATAGTGTGCAGTAAGCTCACCACACACCAGCTATTGGAGGAGAGGAAAGAGTAGAGCTATAGAGCCAATTAATGGATGGGGATTATTAAGAGGCCATAATTGAGAAGGGCCAATGGTCGTAATTTGGCCAGGACAACGGGGTTACACCCCTACTCTTTAAGAGAAGTGCCCTGAGATTTTTATAACCACAGACAGTCAGGACCTAATGTCTCATCCGAAGGACGGTGACTTTTTACAGTATAGTGTCCCTGTCACTATGCTGGGGCATTAGGGGACACAAAGACTGCAGACCCCCTGCTGGCCCCCCTAAAGCCTCTTCCAACAGCAACCTTAGTTTTTCCCCAGGAGGTTTCCCATTCAGATACTGGCCAGACTCAACCCTGCTTAGCTTCAGTGGGCAACCACTCTTGAGCTACAGGGTGATATAGCTGCAGGGTAGTAATGTAATGAGAATACATTTGGTTCTATAATTAAGTGAAGAATCCATTCTAGAACTATGTGTGAATTCTACTGAAGAATATGTTTAGAACTATTCTAGGAGTCATGCATAAAAGGGCTGCTCCATAGAATCCTTCAGAACCATTCTAAATCCATGCAATGGTGGAATAATTTACAAAGGTGCAAGGATAGACCTTAGAATCATTTAGATCCATTCTAGAAGCATGTTTAGGTTCCACGGTTACAATGAGTGTTCCAAAATGGAATCCTTCAAAATCCTAGAGCAATTCTTTTAATTCTTAGTACTCCATGGCAGATTCCTTTAGAGTAATTTTAAAACTGAGGATTCTGCATGAGAAAATGCATTTTGTTCTAAAATCATGTTTCTGTTTTAATGTTGTATGAGGATTCTGTGATTCTCCTTACAGAACTCAATCACTTCCATGTGGGAACATCTTTTTCCACATCATTGAATGCATTTGGCAGCTTGTTATTGTGAAGTTTAATTTTCCTCTTCAGAGAAGAACCATAGGTGGATTTCATTTTTCCTTTGAATGCTTTCAAATTCTTCATCTCCATTTGGATGCCCGTTGACTTACAGCTGAAAGGTAGCAGCAGTTTTGAACATGCACATGGCCTCAATTTCAAAACAGAAAGTCATTTTCAAACCAATCATCTTCACAGCACAGGAAGAGAAAGCTACACCAAAGAAATCTCATTAACCTCAACACAGACACAACATCCGCATGTTTGCTCAGATGCAGATGGAAACACAAGGCCTGTCACAGACAAATACTCAAGAGATGCATAATGCTTTCTCTGTCCCAATTTTCTTGCTGAAGCGTATGGAGGTATCCAAGTACTGTTTCATATCCATTTTGTTTCTTGATATTGAACCACAGATCAATTATTAAATATCATCTATTAAAGTGTTTTGTCAATATTTCAAGACTTTTATCTAAACAATGTTTTACCACACAGAATACACAAAGTCCCTAATAACCTCTTAATCACACTGGATATGGGCTGACTATTTATGCATGAATCGTCAAGCTGTAAAATATTCAAATGAGATCAAACACACACAGCTAAACAAGACAAGACATTTTCTGATGCCAAAGAAGTCTTCAGTGTCCTGCCTCAACGACTACCGTCCCGTCGCACTTACACCCATCATCATGAAGTGCTTCGAGAGGCTCGTCATGAAGCAGATTAAGACCCAGCTGCCCCCCTCACTAGACCCACTGCAGTTTGCGTGATCGTTCAAACCGCTCAACGGACGATGCCATCACCACAACCCTCCATCTGGCCCTCACCCACCTAGACAATAAGGACTCATACGTTCGAATGCTGTTCATAGATTTCAGCTCAGCATTCAACACAATCATTCCCCAGCACCTGATTGGAAAGCTGAACCTGCTGGGCCTGGACACCTCCCTCTGCAACTGGATCCTGGACTTCCTGACTGGGAGACCTCAGTCAGTCCGGATCGGGAACAGCATCTCCACCACCACCACACTGAGCACTGGGGCCCCCAGGGCTGTGTGCTCAGTCCACTGCTGTTCACTCTGCTGACTCACGACTGTGCAGCAATGCACAGCTCGAATCACATCATCAAGTTCGCCGATGACACGACCGTGGTGGGTCTCATCAGCAAGAACAACGAGTCAGCATACAGAGAGGAGGTGCAGCGGCTGACGAACTGGTGTAGAGCCAACAACCTGTCCCTGAATGTCGACAAAACAAAAGAGATGGTTGTTGACTTTAGGAGAGCACAAGGTGAACACACTCCGCTGAACATCGACGGCTCCTCTGTGGAGATCGTCAAGAGCACCAAATTTCTTGGTGTTCACCTGGCGGAGAACCTCACCTGGTCCCTCAACACCAGCTCTATCACCAAGAAAGCCCAGCAGCGTCTCTACTTTCTTCGAAGGCTGAGGAAAGCACATCTCCCAACCCCCATCCTCACTACATTCTATAGAGGGACTATTGAGAGCATCCTGAGCAGCTGCATCACTGCCTGGTTTGGGACTTGCACCGCTTCGGACCGCAAAGCCCTGCAGAGGATAGTGAGGACAGCTGAGAAGATCATTGGGGTCTCTCTTCCCTCCATCAAAGACATTTACAAAAAACACTGTATCCACAAAGCAACCAGCATTGTGGATCGACCCCACACACCCCTCACACAAACTCTTTACCCTCCTCCCGTCTGGCAAGAGGTACCGAAGCATTCGGGCCCTCACGGCCAGACTGTGTAACAGCTTCTTCCCCAAAGCCATCAGACTTCTCAATACTCAGAGACTGGTTTGACACACACACACACGTGTCCTGAGTTGCACTTTAATAACTGTCACTTTATAACTGTCTGCTACCTCAATAACTGCTATGTGCATAGAACATTATCTCATAGTATGTTATGTTTACATTTTTAGAAACTGTCATCTTTTTGCACTACTGAGTACTGGTCGGCGCTGCACTGTCTATTGTCCTGTTCATTGTCAGTAATTTGTTGTACTGTCCCGTACTTTTTGCACATGTTTGCACGTGCACTTTATATAGGTAGTTTATATAGGTATTTTATTTCGTTGTGTTGTCTCATGTGGTCCTATGTTGGTCCTTTGTTGTTTTTATGTAGCACCATGGTCCTGGAGGAACGTTGTCTCGTTTCGCTGTGTACTGTACTAACTGTATATGGTTGAAACGACAATAAAAACCACTTGACTTGACTTGACTTGATAAAACTACGTTCCTTATGAGAACATTTTATGTGTCATACTCTGTAGCTTCATAAAGCACTTAAGATAAAAAAAAACTCCATGTTTAATAGTGCTATATATAAATAAAAAACTAATTACTAATTGAGCTCTTCGGTCCATAAGTTTTAAAACTGCAGTTTTCCCTCATTAATATACTATGATGATTTTTTGAATCACTTTAAATGCGGTGTTATTTAATGTAAGGTAGCTGTTTATGCGGTTAGTCACACAAAACTAAAATTAATCAGTGACCAATTCCTTGCTATTTCCATGATTTCCTGTGTGTGTGTGTGTGTGTGTGTGTGTGTGTGTGAAGTCAGCGCTTACCTCCACAGCCTTGTTGAGTGTGTCTTGCTGGTTAAAGCTCAGGTTTTTGGTCTCCAGACCATCTTCATAGAGGTCGACCAGGAAGGCGGTGAGATAAGGAGAACTGCATGAGTCCTGCAGCTCCATCAATTGTTCCAACAGTCCAGGGTATGAGGAAAGTCCCCCATCCTGCAGAATCCTGAGTCAAACAGTACACAACATTATACATCTTGATGCTTGAGAAATTCTTTACTGTATATGTAAATATAAAGTATAAACAACGTGTTGCATATATACACCAAAACATTATATAAATATATAAATACACACACACAATATATAAGGTTGAAGTCAGAAGTTTACCTTCACCAAATACATTTAAACTCAGTTTTTCACAATTCTTGACATTTAATCATAGAAAACATTCCCTGTCTTAGGTCAGTTAGGATCATTACTTTATTTTAAGAATGATAAATGTCAGAATAATAGTAGAGAGAATGATTTACTTCAGCTTTCATTTCTTTCATCACATTCCCAGTGGGTCAGAAGTTTACATACACGTTGTTAGTATTTGGTATCATTGCCTTTAAAATGTTTAACTTGGGTCAAACGTTTTGTGTTGCCTTCCACAAGCTTCTCACAATGAGGTGCTGGAATTTTGGTCCATTCCTCCAGACAGAACTGGTGTAACTGAGTCAGATTTGTAGGTCTCCTTGCTCACACATGCTTTTTCAGTTCTGTCCACACATTTTCTATCAGATGGAGGTCAGGACTTAGTGATGGTCACTCCAATACCTTGATCCCTTTTACCACATCTTTGGAGGTAAGCTTGGAGTCATTGTCCATTTGGAAGACCCATTTGCGACTGAGCTTTAACTTCCTGGCTGATGTCTTGAGATGTTGCTTCAATATATCCACATCATTTTCCTTCCTCATGATTTCATCTATTTTGTGAAGTGCACCAGTCCCTCCTGCAGCAAAGCACCCACACAACATGATGCTGCCACCACCATGATTCATGGTCGGGATTGTGTTCTTCAGCTTGCAAGCCTCACCCTTTTTCCTCCAAACATACCGATGGTCATTGTGGCCAAACGGTTACATTTTTGTTTTATTAGCAGAGGACATTTCTCCAGAAAGTAAGATCTTTGTCCCCATGTGCACTTGCAAACTGTAGTATGTTTTTTGTGGCAGTTTCGGAGCAGTGGCTTCTGACTTGTTGAGCAGCCTTTCAGGTTATGTCGATATAGGAAGATATTTTTAGAAAAGGAAAAATAACAGTCATAGATCATAGATCCAGTTTATATCAGTTCATCAGCTGTGACGTTCACAACATTTTCTCCAAAGCATCGACTAACATAACATTGTAAAGTTTTTATTTGTGTGTCGTAAATTAGTGATTGGTGTTTTTCACCTGGCCGATGCCAATATCTAGAAAGCAGGGTGGCTGATGTAATGCAAATATAGTATATATATATATATATAATGCAATTCAATGACAACAAATAAGAGTGCAAAAAACTGCTGAAATTAAATGTATATTTGTTAAATTAGACATTTAAAATAACACCTATTTTATACAATATTTAGTAAGAATTCAACAAAATTGAAAAAAGAAAGTGTTTATTAGCTATCTATTATTAACAAGCTAGTTGTGATAGATTATGGAACTGACACATAGGTTAACAACTATTAATCAGACAAATAGGACTACTCATAAACTTGAAATGGACAAATATTGGCTGATTAAATGTCCTGGTCAATACAATAATCTGTCACTGTGATGTCAATATATACATATAATATGTATATGGAGCAAACTTTTAAGCACTTTTACAGTAGCATCCAAATGATGGTGAGCAATGCCATCTGCTGGTTGTATGGGGCACTGCTGTACTATTCTCATATACAGATGACTTCATAGGCTATTTAAACCTTCAAGGTGTTTATTTACAGAAATACACTCACCCTTTTAAATAGTTCCAAGCGCTCTCATTGTGGGGTGCTTTCTTGATCTGTTTTAGTGTGTACCTTGAGACAAAGACAGGGAGAGAAAGAGATTTTTAAATGCAGAAATAATATAAACAGATAGTGGGATGCGGCAGCATTTATAGCACCAAGTTATTAATGATATTTCTGCACAATACATTGATGTTTTTCAACTCTGAATGTTTTATAAATTTATTTTAAAGACTCACTGCACTTCTCTGTCTAGAATGGCAGGATCGGTGTATCCACTGGTGTGACTGATGACAAAATGTCTCTGATTCCAGGCCGAGTTATTTCTCACGTCATCCTCTAACAGTTCCTCCACATACTCCAGTTCTCCATCCCACAGTTTATACTCCTGTGAGACACACAGAGAGATAGAACTTATGTTCTCAGGCTAAGTCCACATGAATCTGGATAAATCTGAAAGTGTTGTTTTGTTTGCATCCACACTGTTTTCAAGTGTTTTCCAAAGGTTGCTCGTCCATACTGAACGTCTGAAAATTCTTTATAGTGAAAAGGGACTTAAAATAGTGATATGCTTCTCACCCACACCTCTCATGATGAGAGAATTTTCATTTTTGGGTGAACTATCCCTTTAAGGATTTTTCAAACAAACATGTTTCTGTGTGACGTGGCAAACAGTTTATGCGCCACAAACTGAGAACGCTTCATGCTGAGGTTCTGTTGTGTTTTGCTCTGTACCTGTATGACCCACTGTCTGTGCTGCCACGCATGGTAGTTCTTCGCATCTTGACTGAGTATCTCTACTACAAACTCCAGCTCCTCTGAGGGGTCTTTCAGCCACTCCACCACCATCCGCCTGTGATGCCTGCAGCCGTGGGTATGAGAAAGAGATTGGGGAGATTACAGGACTTGTGCTAGTACAATTATCAAAATCTTTCAGTTGATAAAATTAAAAAGTCATACGTCTAAATATTAGTGGTGTTTGCTAAAGCAAGTATCATTATGCTACTGTTCCAAACTGGTCTCATAGAACCTGTAAAATGATTTTTACGTTGCTCTTTGTATGCATCTCGGCAGATTTCTGGTGAAATGATCACTAGAGGTGCTACAACAATCATTTTTATTCACTTTCACACAAATAACCTGTAAAACGGCAGATTATCAGTTCATAAACATTTACTTTTCACACTGTTCCTCACACAATTCTATCTTCAGGGTTCGTAAAGATGCTTCAAAGTTAAATTCAAGGACTTTTCATGCATATTTATATTTGTTTTCAAGGACTATGCTCGAGATGTCATTAAAACGAATTTTTTGTTAATTGTAAATAAATGTATTTTATTCATTCGGTAAATGTATTTTTATAAAACACCTCTTATTAGAAGTACAACATATCTCAATTGAGCATCTTTAGCTACATATTCACACAGTAACAATTCTTGGTTAATTCATGATGAAATTGATGCGCTATTGTAGTGTGCTCCCTTAAAAGCCACTTCACTTTCCAACAAACGTAAATAACGGTGTCCGTCAACAGTACTTCATATGACTCATGTGCTGTGTTCCATGCGCTGATCTGTGCACGCGCGGGCGCTCGTGTTTATATCAGTTCGCGTACATTGTGAAATACAGCAGTTTAAAGCATTCAAGCAATTCCAAACATTAGTAACTGCTTTTACACTGTTATACAAATCTACAAACATGGAACAGTAAAGGAGAGTTTGACAACGGTTCACAAGATGCGAAACTCAAAACTGTCAAACAAACTTTGCACTTTCTGTTTCATAATAAAAGCTCCTGATGAAGGTGAAATAAACACAACTGCAAACAGCTTCAAAATAAAAACCCCAGTTTAGGGTGAAGAAAATAGGACAGAAATACATTAATTTATCTATAACAAATCTTATTATCCTG
Source organism: Xyrauchen texanus (assembly GCF_025860055.1). Lineage (NCBI taxonomy): Eukaryota > Metazoa > Chordata > Actinopteri > Cypriniformes > Catostomidae > Xyrauchen > Xyrauchen texanus. The sequence continues at coordinate 40,126,568 of NC_068298.1, read as the reverse complement.
CAAATAATAATAATTCAGTATTATATTATATTAATAAACATCACTGGGTTCCACAGTAATAATATAGTACTATGCAATATTCATCTGGTTTCCAAAAGATAAGTCATTCACATTTTATTCTCCCTTGTGTTCATTTACTAAAGAAAACTGTGGGAAACATGTGGAAAATCATTTTTAAATAGATTTGATTTATTGCCTTTGAAATATTAATTCTACATGGCAGCAATGGCTGTTTAGATTTAATTGTCTAATTAAAAACAAACAAACAAACAAAAAAAAATATAAATATATATATATATATATTCTATTTCAGAGCAAAAACATAATTATCAAGATATATATCGATTATCATCAATTTGCTGAAAAATATCGAGATATAAATTCTGAAGCCATATCGCCCAACCCTAATGCAAATGTCAGAAAAGTTTACATCTCATCTAATTTTTTCACTCTGGAGAGTCATTTTTAAATAAAACTGATAGTTGCAAGGATTCATACTTGTTAATCCACCACAGCAGCACTTATCATATATACAGTGAGGAAAATAAGTATTTGAACACCCTGCTATTTTGCAAGTTCTCCCACTTGGAAATCATGGAGGGGTCTGAAATTGTCATCGTAGGTGCATGTCCACTGTGAGAGACATAATCTAAAAAAAAAAATCCAGAAATCACAATGTATGATTTTTTTAACTATTTATTTGTATGATACAGCTGCAAATAAGTATTTGAACACCTGTCTATCAGCTAGAATTCTGACCCTCAAAGACCTGTTAGTCTGCCTTTAAAATGTCCACCTCCACTCCATTTATTATCCTAAATTAGATGCACCTGTTTGAGGTCGTTAGCTGCATAAAGACACCTGTCCACCCCATACAATCAGTAAGAATCCAACTACTAACATGGCCAAGACCAAAGAGCTGTCCAAAGACACTAGAGACAAAATTGTACACCTCCACAAGGCTGGAAAGGGCTACGGGAAATTGCCAAGCAGCTTGGTGAAAAAAGGTCCACTGTTGGAGCAATCATTAGAAAATGGAAGAAGCTAAACATGACTGTCAATCTCCCTTGGACTGGGGCTCCATGCAAGATCTCACCTCGTGGGGTCTCAATGATCCTAAGAAAGGTGAGAAATCAGCCCAGAACTACACGGGAGGAGCTGGTCAATGACCTGAAAAGAGCTGGGACCACCGCTTCCAAGGTTACTGTTGGTAATACACTAAGACGCCATGGTTTGAAATCATGCATGGCACGGAAGGTTCCCCTGGTTAAACCAGCACATGTCAAGGCCCGTCTTAAGTTTGCCAATGACCATTTGGATGATCCAGAGGAGTCCTGGGAGAAAGTCATGTGGTCAGATGAGACCAAAATAGAACTTTTTGGTCATAATTCCACTAACCGTGTTTGGAGGAAGAAGAATGATGAGTACCATCCCAAGAACACCATCCCTACTGTGAAGCATGGGGGTGGTAGCATCATGCTTTGTGGGTGTTTTTCTGCACATGGGACAGGGCGACTGCACTGTATTAAGGAGAGGATGACCGGGGCCATGTATTGCGAGATTTTGGGGAACAACCTCCTTCCCTCAGTTAGAGCATTGAAGATGGGTCGAGGCTGGGTCTTCCAACATGACAATGACCAAGCACACAGCCAGGACAACCAAGGAGTGGCTCTGTAAGAAGCATATCAAGGTTCTGGCGCAGTGAGCCAGTCTCCAGACCTAAACCCAATAGAGAATCTTTGGAGGGAGCTCAAACTCCGTGTTTCTCAGCGACAGCCCAGAAACCTTATTGATCTAGAGAAGATCTGTGTGGAGGAGTGGGCCAAAATCCCTCCTGCAGTGTGTGCAAACCTGGTGAAAAACTACAGGAAACGTTTGACCTCTGTAATTGCAAACAAAGGCTACTGTACCAAATATTAACATTGATTTTCTCAGGTGTTCAAATACTTATTTGCAGCTGTATCATACAAATAAATAGTTAAAAAATCATACATTGTGATTTCTGGATTTTTTTTTTTAGATTATGTCTCTCACAGTGGACATGCACCTACGATGACAATTTCAGACCCCTCCATGATTTCGAAGTGGGAGAACTTGCAAAATAGCAGGGTGTTCAAATACTTATTTTCCTCACTGTATATATTTTTAAATCCTCTAGTAATAATTGATTGTGATTGGCCCATTCTGAACAGCGCTGCTAAAAGTAACAGGTGTCACGTGACTAGTGGTCTAGTGGTCTGTCAGTGTGTTTTTCTGAAAATAAATGCATTTCATTTATTAGATGATTAAAGCAACGTATTTTACGAGTGTGAACAAATTGCACAGTAGCTCAATTGATAGTGTTGCACTTGAGATGAAAAGGACCGGGGTATGGTCCACTTGATAGTTTGGGTTGAATGGATCACATGACTATATCACATGAAAACAAATATGTCATCATTTTCAGAAATATCCATTTTCCATGTCCACACATCTAAGACAGCATTTTCAAAGGTATCCACTTAGGCAAGCATTTTCCAAAAGCTCAGTTTTCGCTGACAAAAATGTGGATGGAAAGACAAAACAGAGAAAAAGATGCGTTTTCAAACGAAAAAAGGACTAAAATATTCTTCTGTTTCTCATCATCACCTATCATATCACTTCAGAAGATATAGATTTTACTACTGGAGTCTTTTATGCTGCCTTTTGGGGATACAAAGTTTTGGTCACCATTCACTTGCATTGTATGGACCAACAGAGCTGAAATATTCTTCTAAAAATCTTCACTTGTGTTTTTTAGAAGAAAGATGTCAATAGTCATTGCAAGTGGTAGACTAAGACAATGGGCCAGTTTGAATAGAAGTAATGGAGAATGAGTTTTAAGAGCTGCAGCAGAGAACATGTTCATGTACATGAAAAACTATTGCTTTAATGTGAAACTGGTTAAGGTGGGCCTTACCAGACTTGATAGTTCTTGGGCTGATCTTCGATGATGGCTGTTATATACTTCATCTCTTCTCTCAGGTCTTTATCTAGAGCCTGCAGTAAAACTCTCCTGTAGTGCCTACACAAACACACAACACAAAACATGCTCAGCTTACACAGCTCCTAACATGATCAACAAACTGCCGCAAGTGTATCAAGGCAAAACTTCAGTATTAAAATGAAGATTATATTAGCAGCCCATTGCAGACTGTGTACATGTTATAAGTCATGTTTGCCATTTGTAGTGCATTGGATCCTCACATATTTATTGTTTATTTACAATATCGAAGATCTCACCATACTGTATAATTGGCAGCATTGAGATCGATGGCTTCGGAAGTCAGTGCAAATGCTCTCTCACTCTTCTCATCGTTCTTCAAGAGTGCTCGAAACATGTTGTACACGTCTGTGACTGCAGAACAAACACTTAGTTTTTTATTTTATCAAACCTTTATGTAGAACATTAACAAACCCAGCCTCACTGATCACCTAATATAAATAATTGCTGTTGAATCGTTTTGTGAATAAAATACACTTACATTTCTCTGAATAAGCAATCTTCACCACAGGGTTGGGTCCATCATCTTGAGGAACAGGTTCAAGGTCAGCCCACTCGTTCCGGTCCCTAATACAGCAAAACAAGCAGATTAACTGAACGTTTATGAGCTTGCACATTTGTTTAAATGCATAGTTCACCCAAAAATGAAAACTGCATTACATCACATCACATCATCACTCACCCTCATGTCATTACAAACTCTGGTCAGAATCTCAAAGATGAATGGAGGCTCGAGGTTAAAATGCCACAAATACTGACCAAAATGATCCCAAAATTCAAAATGCATAAAATGTTATTTGTATCATGGAAAATATATAATCATACAAAATATGAGTTGATAATGATTTTGAGTATTTAACAAGCTATATACTCAGATTGAAAATTTTTATTTAAAATAATTGATTAAAAGTATTTTACATTAATATTTCAGTATATTTACAGTGTTTTAGAACACTGTAAACAGAACATATGATTTAATTAATTAATATATAATTTAGAACATATGTTTAGAAAAAAAATGATCTCAAAAAGGTAAAAAACTGCCCCTGAAAATCAATTCCTGTTGACCAATAAAGCCCCTTTCTAAAAAAACAAGTAAAAATAAAAGAAGGTAATTTCTGACATTATTTCACATCCATTTTCTTTAATCTGTGTAATAAAAAGGGAGCATTTTGCAGAATGTCCACACTGACCATTTCCATGCCATGAAAGTGAAAGGATACTTGGACTCTCGAGCACCAAAAAATTATGCTAAACCAAGGCTCTACACGATTTTTTTTCCCCAAGGAGTGCATGCACTCCTAAATTAATTAAATAAATGAATTTAGGAGCACACAAAGAAATTTAGGAGCACAGTGAAAAATGTAATACAGAGTTTATTAACAAACAATTTATTAGGGATGCACCGAAATTATATGAGCCGATATATATGCCTCCCTGCCCCTCATTGCTCAGGTTTCACTCTCGATAGATCTAATCATAATCATGGCGCTGCCAAGCAAAGACCGATGTCAGCGGTGTGGAAATATTATATAATACTGATAAGCAATACCGCCACAACCTCTGCGTAGGGCACCAACTCCCTAGGAGGGCACCATCTTTACCTAGGAGGGCACCAGATCCAAGTCCACCAGGTGCCCTTCCTCGCATGTTATACGTTATTCAAGAACCCGAAAGCAGTTGCGGAACACAGACGATCATTTCACACTCATATTACGCGAACGCGACAATCCTCTTGTCTTGACTACTGCCGCATGAACAAAGATCGCTTTCCATTGATTGTGTGGATTGCATGCAGGTATTTATCTGCCCCAAGCACTAGCACAGAGAGAGAGAGACTATTCAGTGCAGCATCTCATGTTCTTGAGTTTCAGAAAGCTGAGCAACTTTTGCTCTTGAAGAGAAACCTGACACTTTTACTTAAATAGAAAGCAGTCCAATTCGCTGTGTGTATAGCTTAGATTAAAATGTGTTTAGCCCTGCAAAAATGTGTTCTTCACTTGAGGCTACATCTGTCGTTTACAGTTTGAGGTTGGTTTTAGTTCTATTTCTGTTGTTTTTTACAATAATTTTATATTAAAGTATAAATAAGTTTACATAAACAAAATAGAGGCCCCCTGCCGTTCTGTGTTCTGCCTGTTGTTTTCATTAAAATGACTGTGTAGCATATTTAAACTTTTTTTATTTGCAAGATACTATACTAGAGCTGCTAAATTCATTACTTGACTGCTGTTTTGCATATCATTTGTTTTCTATAATGTTACATTTATTGGATAATTGGTAAAAAAAAAAAAAAAAAAGAAAGAAATCTGTTAAATTTGATTGTTAAAGAACTGAATAAAGAATAATATATTTAATATTTTTATAATATATTTTCTGTCCAACTTTGGTGCTTTACTTTCAATAAAAATTTGATAATTTTATTGATTTGTAGTTTTTCAATTCAGATTAATTAAATGCATTAAATTAATTAAAAGGTGTAATATTAACACAATTATATATAATATATATATATATATATATATATATATATATATATATATATATATATATATATATATATATATATATATATATATATATATATAAATAAAAATAAAAAATAGGTATTAAAAAAAAAAAGTAGGCTATTTTTCGGTTTTCGGCCAAGTGAATTTTCGGTTTCGGCTCAGAATTTTCATTTCGGTGCATCATTAATTACATACATATGAGTGTGTGTGCGTGTAGGCTATAAAGGGACACACATCTGCGGAACAGCACAAACAACCCAAATCACACATTGACCCATGCCTACTAGAATCAAAGGATATCAGATGTCCAGCTGCTTTTGTATGTTGACCGTCTGGCATAATTAGAGGTCAGATATGAGAGTGAAGCGATCGTCTGTGTTCCGCAACTGCTTTCGGGTCTTTGAATAACGTATAGCGAGCGAGTAAGGGCAGCCGGTGGACTTTCTGGTGCCATCCTAGTGTAAGATGGTGCCCCCCTACGTAAACTGCGTAGTATGCGTATATGTAGCGGCGGTACTGATAATAGAATATTGCACCATATCAAAGAAAAATAAATGACAACTTGCAAAACGGCAGCATCACACAAATTGAAATAAATGTAAAAAAGGATGCTATATCACATGTGCATTTAAACTATAACTTTTTAACGTATATAAACAAAATGCATATAAATGTAACAGTTCAAAACGAATACAATTTGAACAACATAATAAATTGGCTCCGCCCTCCCTCACACATCTTTGGTTCATTGGTTGACACTGCTTGTGTGATTGACAGTAACAACAGGTGAGGCTGTAAGTCTGAGCAGACAGTCACAACGAATGTGTGCGTTTTAGCATTTAGGCCTACATTATTTTTTTCGTTATTTTTAAAATTTTTGAATATTCATAACTTAATTATTTGGTATATTTGTATAAATAGATTCTGATATGTGAGCCGGCTCCCAACGTTCACCTTCAGGAGCCGACTCTGAGTTGCCCACCTGTTTCTGCCCAGAACATGACGTTGTTTTCGAACTCTAGCTCTGGGAACATTTTGAGCCAATTCGCATTGAATCTATGTGTTCTCCCTCCACCGGCTACAGTGGACGTTGTAGTGACAGATGGGGTCACGGTAGCATCCCTAACGTTAGCCGCCTCTGGTAAACCTTGTGAAGAGACTTGATTAGTTGAACCTTGCGAACCCCCCTCGCCGGATTCCACTTCCTCTTAGTCTGTTTTCCGCTTAAAATTAAATGCGATGTCTGCACGTTAACTTATAGCCTATACCGATACTTTTCTCAATTGTTCAACTATCTATATAGTAAATCATAAGGGGTTTTAAAAGCTGACAGAATTTTCCTTTAAGTGAGAACATTTAAGAGTCATCTCACCAGGAATTCATCAAATTAAGAACTGACCTCTTCTGAATTAATAAACTCAGCCCTGCGTCGCTCAAAGAAAAGATCCACTGGTTTTGCACATGATTAACAGATTTGTTTAGCCCTAGTTAATTCTATTGATTCAGTACATATGAATCATTCAGACATTTTGATTAGGTTCGAGTGAATCAATCAAGTGTTGAGATGTGACAGCGCAAACATAAGACATCATCTGTGGGCATTTACTGAGGAACAAACTCCTTTTAGATATGCTAAGGATTTAACAGATTGTTTAGGCATGTTCAAAACTCATAGTTCATGACACTCAGAAGGAAAATTCTGACATTTTGATTCGGTTCATGTGAATCACGGGAGAGCTGCCATCAAAACATAGGTGGTGGTCACAGTGTTAACTGAGGATTAAACTGTTTATTTTAGTTCAGCTGAAGACCAATGAGACTTTTTTTTAAATCACACTGTTTTAAGACGCTCTAGAAGAATGACTTAATTTGATTCACTCAAGAAACCAGTAGGCTAACTGTACTAACATCAGATACTCCGCTCATATCTGCATAATAAAGTGCATTGGTTCAACGCCATGAGCCATATTTCACCTAAACTTACACATACGAGAGAAGGCAGTACATTCATTGAAACATCTTAAGCGATTAGCCGCTATCACTCTCATTCAAAGTTAGCGTGCTAAACTCACTTGTAGAAAACATATCGTCCTGTAATGGGCTCCTCATATTCCATCCCCATATCCTCTCCAATTCTCTCCTCCAGATTCTCCATCACGGAATTTATTTCGACAGAAGACATTTCACAGACTGCACTAAACTGGCAAAATGTGCAGATGGCTATAAAAGCTAATGCTGACAGATGAGGGAAGCAAGAAACATCAGGTTCGACTTATTTCAAAATAAAAGTCAGCGGAACAATCAACTACACAATGCGAGTTACTCGTAAGCAGAGACGGGTCACTTCTATTAAAATGCGTGGGAGAAACTGGAACGCCCAACTGTCAACGAACGTAAAAAGTCCCACCCTAAGCGGTTGTTAAGTCGTGACGTAACCACCTCCGATAATACTGATTCCGGGTCCAAATGCCGGTGTTGTGCCTAATTCCGACTGCCCGGCTAAAGTCTACCCCCTCAGCGTGCACGCGCACAGTACCGCTGTGCTTCCACTAGATGGCAGTAAAATGTGAGAATTTCGTCTTCCCCCAAGCCATCCGAAAGATCAGTTTGGATGATAAGTTATACATTTTCCAGTAGATGGCAGCACAGACTCTGAAATTTAATTCAAAGGATTTCAAACGTCATTGCCCTACGTCCTTTTGATCCTTATGGAAATAGTGTTTCTACACAACAAGTCGATTCTAGGTCTCTTTTGTCTGCTATTTGGACGTTAAATCACTAGCCTACTGGTAGAAACTTCTGTAATTGGCTCTTGGTGGAAATAAATAATATAGACTATTTTTATTTCTACTGCACCTTTCAGATTTTAAGCACATTTTTTTTAACAAATGAATAAGAGAAATCTACATAAATTAATAACATAAACAACATAAACATACAAGAATATCATATATAGATATAGATATACACACTGTGTACTGACACAAGCAACACTGTTTGTCTCATAACATATTCTATTTACTTAAAAGTTTTTCTTCTTGGTTGTTTTTAAAATGTTTTAGCATACAGTAAGTGCACACACAAATCCCATGTCAGCCCAAATAATAATGCAATTTCTTTATATTATTTGAGCAGGCAAGACATAGAAACACAACAAAAGGAAAAAAGAGCATTTAACATGCACAATTAGAAAACAAACATGACAAAAAAATAAATATCTTTTTTAAAAATCATAAAGAAATTAAACCCACCTAGATACTACCTCCCTCATTATTCTGCATGGATGACCAAATAGTCATACAAATAGGTACAGTGCATTGACACAAGAGAAACTCTATGTCTCAGAACACTTTTGATTCCATTGACCTAAACACCTATATTATTCAGGGGGGTGTTATCTAGGCAGCACTATTGTTTACATCTCTGCCTAGATTCTACCTCCCTCATTATTCTGCATGGATGCTCAAAAAGTCATACAAATAGGTACAGTGCATTAACACAAGAGGCACTTTATGTCTCATAACACTTTTGATTCTATTGACTTAAACACCTAAATAATTCAGGGGGGTATTATCTAGGCAGCACTATTGTATACACCTCTGCCTAGATTCTACCTCCCTCATTATTCTGCATAGATGCTCAAAAAGTCATACAAATAGGTACAGTGCATTGACACAAGAGGCACTTTATGTCTCATAACACTATTGATTCCATTGACTTAAACTCCTATATTATTCAGGGGGGTATTATATAGGCAGCAATACTGTTTACACCTCTGCCTAGATTCTACCTCCCTCATTATTCTGCATGGATGCTCAAAAAGTCATACAAATAGGTAAAATGCATTGACACAAGAGGCACTTTATGTCTCATAACACTTTTGATTCTATTGACTTAAACACCTATATAATTCAGGGGGGTATTATTTAGGCAGGGCAATTTTTACACCTCTGCCTAGATTCTACCTCCCTCATTATTCTGCATGGATGCTCAAAAAGTCAAACAAATAGGTAAATGCATTGACACAAGAGGCACTTTATGTCTCATAACACTTTTGATTCTATTGACTTAAACACCTATATAATACAGGGGGTATTATTTAGGCAGGGCAATTTTTACACCTCTGCCTAGATTCTACCTCCCTCATTATTCTGCATGGATGCTCAAAAAGTCATACAAATAGGTAAAATGCATTGACACAAGAGGCACTTTATGTCTCATAACACTTTTGATTCTATTGACTTAAACACCTATATAATTCAGGGGTATTATTTAGGCAGGGCAATTTTACACCTCTGCCTAGATTCTACCTCCCTCATTATTCTGCATGGATGCTCAAAAAGTCAAACAAATAGGTAAATGCATTGACACAAGAGGCACTTTATGTCTCATAACACTTTTGATTCTATTGACTTAAACACCTATACTATTCAGGGGGGTATTATCTAGGCAGCACTATTGTTTACACCTCTGCCTGGATTCTACCTCCCTCATTATTCTGCATGGATGCTCAAAAAGTCATACAAATAGGTAAAATGCATTGACACAAGAGGCACTTTATGTCTCATAACACTTTTGATTCTATTGACTTAAACACCTATACTATTCAGGGGGGTATTATCTAGGCAGCACTATTGTTTACACCTCTGCCTGGATTCTACCTCCCTCATTATTCTGCATGGATGCTCAAAAAGTCAAACAAATAGGTAAAATGCATTGACACAACAGGCACTTTATGTCTCATAACACTTTTGATTCTATTGACTTAAACACCTATATAATTCAGGGGGGTATTATTTAGGCAGGGCAATTTTTACACCTCTGCCTAGATTCTACCTCCCTCATTATTCTGCATGGATGCTCAAAAAGTCATACAAATAGGTAAAATGCATTGACACAAGAGGCACTCTATGTCTCATAACACTATTGATTCCATTGACTTAAACACCTATATTATTCAGGGGGGTATTATCTAGGCAGCACTATTGTATACACCTCTGCCTAGATTCTACCTCCCTCATTATTCTGCATGGATGCTCAAAAAGTCAAACAAATAGGTAAAATGCATTGACACAAGAGGCACTTTATGTCTCATAACACTTTTGATTCTATTGACTTAAACACCTATATAATTCAGGGGGGTATTATTTAGGCAGGGCAATTTTTACACCTCTGCCTAGATTCTACCTCCCTCATTATTCTGCATGGATGCTCAAAAAGTCATACAAATAGGTAAAATGCATTGACACAAGAGGCACTCTATGTCTCATAACACTATTGATTCCATTGACTTAAACACCTATATTATTCAGGGGGGTATTATCTAGGCAGCACTATTGTATACACCTCTGTCTAGATTCTACCTCCCTCATTATTCTGCATGGATGCTCAAAAAGTCATACAAATAGATAAAATGCATTGACACAAGAGGCACTTTTTGTCTCATAACACTTTTGATTCTATTGACTTAAAAACCTATATTATTCAGGGAGGTATTATCTAGGCAGCACTATTGTTTACATCTCTGCCTAGATTCTACCTCCCTCATTATTCTGCATGGATGCTCAAAAAGTCATACAAATAGGTAAAATGCATTGACACAAGAAGCACTTTATGTCTCATAACACTTGATTCTATTGACATAAACACCTATATAATTCAGGGGGGTATTATTTAGGCAGGGCAATTTTTACACCTCTGCCTAGATTCTATCTCCCTCATTATTCTGCATGGATGCTCAAAAAGTCATACAAATAGGTAAAATGCATTGACACAAGAGGCACTTTATGTCTCATAACACTTTTGATTCTATTGACTTAAACACCTATATAATACAGGGGGGTATTATTTAGGCAGGGCAAATTTTACACCTCTGCCTAGATTCTACCTCCCTCATTATTCTGCATGGATGCTCAAAAAGTCATACAAATAGGTAAAATGCATTGACACAAGAGGCACTTTATGTCTCATAACACTTTTGATTCTATTGACTTAAACACCTATACTATTCAGGGGGGTATTATCTAGGCAGCACTATTGTTTACACCTCTGCCTGGATTCTACCTCCCTCATTATTCTGCATAGATGCTCAAAAAGTCAAACAAATAGGTAAAATGCATTGACACAAGAGGCACTTTATGTCTCATAACACTTTTGATTCTATTGACTTAAACACCTATATAATACGGGGGGGGGGGGTATTATTTAGGCAGGGCAATTTTTACACCTCTGCCTAGATTCTACCTCCCTCATTATTCTACATGGATGCTCAAAAAGTCATACAAATAGGTAAAATGCATTGACACAAGAGGCACTTTATGTCTCATAACACTATTGATTCCATTGTTAAACACCTATATTATTCAGGGGGGTATTATCTAGGCAGCACTATTGTATACACCTCTGCCTAGATTCTACCTCCCTCATTATTCTGCATGGATGCTCAAAAAGTCATACAAATAAGAGGCACTCTATGTCTCATAACACTATTGATTCCATTGACTTAAACACCTATATTATTCAGGGGGGTATTATCTAGGCAGCACTATTGTATACACCTCTGCCTAGATTCTACCTCCTTCATTATTCTGCATGGATGCTCAAAAAGTCAAACAAATAGGTAAATGCATTGACACAAGAGGCACTTTATGTCTCATAACACTTTTGATTCTATTTACTTAAACACCTATATAATACAGGGGGGTATTATTTAGGCAGGGCAATTTTTACACCTCTGCCTAGATTCTACCTCCCTCATTATTCTGCATGGATGCTCAAAAAGTCATACAAATAGGTAAAATGCATTGAAACAAGAGGCACATTATGTCTCATAACACTTTTGATTCTATTGACTTAAACACCTATACTATTCAGGGGGGTATTATCTAGGCAGCACTATTGTTTACACCTCTGCCTGGATTCTAACTCCCTCATTATTCTGCATGGATGCTCAAAAAGTCAAACAAATAGGTAAAATGCATTGACACAAGAGGCACTTTATGTCTCATAACACTTTTGATTCTATTGACTTAAACACCTATATAATTCAGGGGGGTATTTTTTAGGCAGGGCAATTTTTACACCTCTGCCTAGATTCTACCTCCCTCATTATTCTGCATGGATGCTCAAAAAGTCATACAAATAGGTAAAATGCATTGACACAAGAGGCACTTTATGTCTCATAACACTATTGATTCCATTGTTAAACACCTATATTATTCAGGGGGGTATTATCTAGGCAGCACTATTGTTTACACCTCTGCCTGGATTCTACCTCCCTCATTATTCTGCATGGATGCTCAAAAAGTCATACAAATAGGTAAAATGCATTGACACAAGAGGCACTCTATGTCTCATAACACTATTGATTCCATTGACTTAAACACCTATATTATTCAGGGGGGTATTATCTAGGCAGCACTATTGTATACACCTCTGCCTAGATTCTACCTCCCTCATTATTCTGCATAGATGCTCAAAAAGTCATACAAATAGGTACAGTGCATTGACACAAGAGGCACTTTGTCTCATAACACTATTGATTCCATTGACTTAAACTCCTATATTATTCAGGGGGTATTATCTAGGCAGCAATACTGTTTACACCTCTGCCTAGATTCTACCTCCCTCATTATTCTGCATGGATGCTCAAAAAGTCATACAAATAGGTAAAATGCATTGACACAAGAGGCACTTTATGTCTCATAACACTATTGATTCCATTGACTTAAACACCTATATTATTCAGGGGGGTATTATCTAGGCAGCACTATTGTATACACCTCTGCCTAGATTCTACCTCCCTCATTATTCTGCATGGATGCTCAAAAAGTCAAACACATAGGTAAAATGCATTGACACAAGAGGCACTCTATGTCTCATAACACTATTGATTCCATTGACTTAAACACCAATATTATTCAGGGGGGTATTATCTAGGCAGCACTATTGTATACACCTCTGCCTAGATTCTACCTCCCTCATTATTCTGCATGGATGCTCAAAAAGTCATACAAATAGGTAAAATGCATTGACACAAGAGGCACTTTATGTCTCATAACACTTTTGATTCTATTGACTTAAACACCTATACTATTCAGGGGGGTATTATCTAGGCAGCACTATTGTTTACACCTCTGCCTGGATTCTACCTCCCTCATTATTCTGCATAGATGCTCAAAAAGTCATACAAATAGGTACAGTGCATTGACACAAGAAGCACTGTATGTCCCATAACAAATGTGATTCTATTGACTTAAACACCTACATTATTCAGGGGGGAATTATCTAGGCAGGAACATTTAATAATTAGAAGGGTATTTTGATATAAAGGGATTTATGATGACATTTCTATTGTCCCCATAATTTAAATTGCTTAAACATACTAAATTATGTTTGATTGAAAATGTCAAAAATGCAGAAAGTATCTTGTGAGGGTTATGGTATAGAATCTAGAGTTTGTACAGTATAAAAATCATTAAGTCAATGGAAATTCCACATAATGATAGGTAGACTAACGTTTGTTTGTTTGTTTGTTTGTTTGTGTGTGTGTGTGTGTGTGTGTGTGTGTGTGTGTGTGTGTGTGCTTGTGTGTGTGTGTGTTTATATGCATTTTATGTGCGTACACTGTTCATGAAAACCTACATGTTAATTGAATTTTATAATTTAATCTCTATATTTATTTTTTATCATCCCTCTAATAATTTAAACTCATGTATGAGCTTTTATTATACACCGTTTAGTTACGTTTAAAATTACTAGCCTTTTTAGCTGAGATTTTAAAATTTTATGTTTATTTTGTATTTTAATTAAGATATTAAATCATTACTCTTCATTGTGAAATTATATCACTACATAAATGTATTATGTAGAGATAAACAATAAATAAGAAAATACATTGGTAGTGATATAATATTTGATACTATTAACGTGTGTTCAATCTTTTTATTTTGTCCAATAATAGCAACATTAAAGTAATTCTCATAATTATGTATTGGATGATGATTCTGCATACTACACTTTTATTTCAATAACACTTGAAAGGCAAATTATGTCATTTTATTTTTCAACAACTAGCCTACAGCAAAACAATTGTTTAATCTGCAGAATTGGAAGCCTCATGTTTTGTCCATGTGCCGATGAAGTAGAAAATCGGCCAATCAGGACTCGTTTTAGGGTGCGAATAGCCGTGTGCAGAAGAGGGGGTGCTGAGTGGCAAAAAAAAAAAAAAAAAAAAGATAATCTTGTAGCAGAGCACAAGTATTGTCCATGCCCCGATCATGCAGGAGATCGGCCAATCAGTACTCGGCATCAGGTGCGATGACGTGTGCAAAAGAGGAGGTGCTATTCGGTGAAGAATCCCATGAAGGTAATCATACAGTTGAATAATTAGGCTAATATCTTTAAGAATGACAAATTGTGAACGAAATTCCAGAAATGTACTTCAGATGTAACATATTTCGTTTTAGAAACAAGTGTTTTTTTCTCTCTCTTTTAATCGCAGGTTAATGTTCATGTGTAGAACGAGAAGAAATCGAATACCCCCTCGAAATTGTCACTTTTTTGAGGTAAAAAAAAAGTTTGAGGTAAATATTTTTCAATTGTCACTTATTTATATTCAAATATGTTCCTAATCAAACTGATGAGGGTTTCTTCAAACATAATTGAATAAAGCTAAAGTTATTTGGTAAAAATACATTTAATGAAACATTTGTGCATGTACAGGTAGGCATTTTGTAAACGGTGTGTTTGAAGGTTATTAAATGTTAAGTAATCTGTCTTATCAAAAACTTTGTCAACCAACCCTAATCATACGTTTTCTGCACATGATATTAGTCCACTATTATTTGTAAATCTTATATCTAAATAATAATTATACCAATAACTTTTAACTAAAATTTAAATTGTTATAATCTTTCTCTGGTTTGTTATATTCACCTTAATAGATTTTAACATTTAAATACCCTGACAGAATCACTGTAGAGCAAGAAATTGAGCATTTATTTAGATGTTACATTTCTGTAAAATTAAATAGAAAATAACAAAGAATTAAATCTGTTCCAACCAACCTCAATCTCTCTTACTCAGTCAATTTTAATTTTTTTGTCTATAGAATATGGATCCCGCATCATACCGTGGTATTGTGACCTACAAAACAGGTGGTGGTTACCCTCAGGGATTGTCCAAGGATCAAAAGTCAAATTTTCGAAAAAAGTTGCTCTTTATGGCATTGAAGGTGAGTAAACTTAATCAAACAACTCTGTTAAAACTGTATTATTATTTTCTAAACTATTTACAGAATAACAATATAGCAACATATTGGGATAACATTTTTATTAAAGGCTACATTAGTCTTTCATGAAGGCCTACTATTTTAATATAATCAATCAATTTACCAGGTTTATTCAAAGGACCTGATGGAGATGTTAAGTTTACCATAGCACTACTTTGCTATGTTTTAAATAAAAACTACAATTCATTTAAAACATCTTGAGAGGTTCTTGGAAAAATGAACGACGACATCAAAGCAAGGACATACAGTGGAAAGACTATTCCTCTATGGTAAGATGAGAAATGATGGAGTGTTCTTGTGCAATGGCGGCCAGTTCTTTGAGGAACTCTGTGAAAAGAACTATGGCATAGATCTCAGTCCTATTCGTGGGAACCACCGTTTTGGGTTGGATAGCTGGGTTCTTTTTTCTATTTGTGCTAGACTGGACTCAGCAGTTTCCTATGGGTCATGGCAGAGAACATCCCATGTTCAGTGGCCTGGATGCTGTTTGACCCTTACTGACCATTCGCCCACTCAAGGAAAGCAAACGTCTCCTTCAGTACACTTTGACCCAGCCACAGAGCCATTGAATTGATTTGAATGCCTTTTAAATGATGGAAATGAGGAATTGACTGATTTCAAGTGCTATGGTAAACTTTGCACTACTGCAAAATTTAGCATGATTATTTATAAAATTGATTGTGGTACTAATTCTACATTGTACAGTACAATCAAACATATTTAACAATTTAGGGAATCTAGTTTCATGACTCTTGGGGGAAAAAAACATTATTTTTTACTTACAAAAACAGGATAAAAAGAAAAGAGTATTACATAAACTTTTAACATTATATAGCATAAAGTTACACTTTAAGATTATTTTTATTCATAAAAAATTAGTTTATAGGTAAATATTGAATTGCACAGATTCAATATTTTGTCATTAGAAATTAAGTTATAATTGCATTTGGTCATAAAATTAGACACTTTTTCTTAAACATAGCTAAATATTATATGTAGATGTCTGGAATCAGCACTGCCCTCTCCCACTTTGTTCATAAATATGACCTGCCAAACAGAGTATACTGAGTAGTGTTATATTGGAGTAAAGTGGTAACACAGCGAACAGTGCCCAACTCATGCAAGTTTAAACCGTTATTATCAGTTTAATATGTGAAAAAAAGAATTTAAAAAAACAAAAATGTATGTAAAATAAGTGACCATAATAAAGGCTTATTCTTCACATACTACTACTAATAATAATATTTAATTTATTACACTTATCTTGCAGATGGAGAGCTCTACTATACTAGATATAAAGGCACTGCATGTAAACTCAAAGTGAAGGTTGTTTGTGGTGCAGAGGATGCAAACAATCTTTTTTTGGAGTTCCATGCAAGCAACATTGGTGCACAGTGTGGACAGAAAAAAACCAAAGATGCCATATCAAAAAGATTTTACTGGCCAGGGATGTCAATAGATCTTGACAAATGGGTAAATACACTATTAATTCGTTTTATAAAAATTAATACAATTTTTATTCTATCTTGTAAATGTAAACTGTTCTCCTTTTTATTCAGGTGGCTGAATGTGTGTCATGTCAGACTGCCAAAGCATCAATTAAAGAAGAAGTACAATTTACACCTATACATGTAAACTGTCTCTCTCTGTTTCTTTCTTTCTGTCTGCACCACCAGCAATTGCCATTCATAATGCTCTAATAAATGATATATACATTTCATATTCCTTTCAAGGTTACACAGCCCTTTGAACTTTTGGGTATGGATCTGATTGGGAAGCTCTCACTCACAGACATCAGTACATATGTGTAATGATTGATTACTTGACCAAATGGCCACAGGCATATCCACTTCAATCTAAGTCGGCAGAGGAGGTCACAAACTGCATTATTAAGTTTTTTTATCAGTTTGAGGCACCAAAACGTGTACTCACAGATCAAGGGAGGGAGTTTGTTAATCAGGTAAGTTGAACTTGTACACTGCTCTACAATAACAGCATATAAAAGTGGTACATGCAACTACAAATTGTTTTTTATTTTTAAATAATTGTACCAGAATTAATCATACTATTTTGTTTGTAATGACAGATCAACAAAAATGTGTCCAGAATTCTCGGAATCAAAAGGAGTTTGTGTTCACCTTATCATCTGCAGACAAATGGTCTTGTTGAAAGAATGAATGGGACAATACAGAGGTACTGTACTGTAATAATACATCCGATTTTATACATCGGTACTTTGCTGTATTTGTCATTTGAACCAAAATGAAACTAATGTTATATTTACACTATGGATGTAAAATAATTGTAATGTATTAAAAATGTTATAGGGCTCTCTGTAAATTAGTTAAAAAAAAACCAAAGCAATGGGATAAACATCTTGATGCTGTAATGTTCGGACTGAGGACCAAAAAACAGATGACCACAAAGTTTTCCCCCTTTTATATGATGTTTGGTCGTGAAGCACGATACCCATCTGAGGTCCCTGAATATTATAAGGTGGGCATGCGTTGTTTTTTGTTGTTTTGTTTCTTTGTCTTGCATTCAGTGTGAAATTATCTACATGAACTTGAAATGCAGATATTTAAAATTAGAAATCAAGTAAATAAATGTACTATTTTCAGATCGACAACACTGTTGAAGCTGTCATGGGGATTGAAGAAATGACTGAGAGTGTCCTAAAACTTGATGAAGTTATTCAAACTGCCCTGACCCACACTGCTCAGGTCCAGAAACAAATGAACAAAAAAGACAAAAAATCACAAAAAATTAAATTCTCTGTGGGTGACAGGGTGTGGAGGTTGAATGTTCGAAGCCAGCAGAGAAAAGGAGGAAAACTGGATCCAGATTTTCTAGGCCCTTACACCGTTAAAACTATAGAAGGGAAGAGTGCTGATCTGGCAGATGAGAGAGGGGTCATTTTTAAAAAAATAAATATTGACCACATGAGGCTGTATATTGAGGAGACTCCACGCATTCCTCACAAGATTGTCTCTGGGATGTCCACAGCAACACCTGCATCACAAAACATCTCTGCTGCATCACCTGCAAATGTGTTATCACCCACCACCTCAGCATCATCAGTGCCATCACCCACCACAGCAGCATTATCAGTGCCATCACCCACCACCACAGCATTATCAGTGCCATCACCCACCACAGCAGCATCATCAATGCCATCACCCAGCACCACAGCATTATCAGTGCCATCACCCACCACCACAGCATCATCAGTGCCATCACCCACCACCTCAGCATCATCAGTGCCATTACCCACCACCACAGCATCATCAGTGCCATCACCCACCACCACAGCATTATCAGTGCCATCACCCACCACCACAGCATTATCAGTGCCATCACCCACCATCACAGCATCATCAGTGCCAACACCCACCACCACAGCATCATCAGTGCCATCACCCACCACCACAGCATTATCAGTGCCATCACCCACCACCACAGCATTATCAGTGCCATCACCCACCACCACAGCATTATCAGTGCCATCACACACCACCACAGCATCATCAGTGCCATCACCCACCATCACAGCATCATCAGTGCCATCACCCTCCACCACAGCATTATCAGTGCCATCACCCACCACCACAGCATTATCAGTGCCATCACCCACCACCACAGCATCATCAGTGCCATCACCCACCACAGCAGCATCATCAGTACCATCACCCAGCACCACAGCATTATCAGTGCCATCACCCACCACCACAGCATCATCAGTGCCATCACCCACCACCTCAGCATCATCAGTGCCATCACCCACCACCACAGCATCATCAGTGCCATCACCCACCACCACAGCATCATCAGTGCCATCACCCACCACCACAGCATTATCAGTGCCATCACCCACCACCACAGCATTATCAGTGCCATCACCCACCACCACAGCATTATCAGTGCCATCACCCACCACCACAGCATTATCAGTGCCATCACCCACCACCACAGCATCATCAGTGCCATCACCCACCACCACAGCATTATCAGTGCCATCACCCACCACCACAGCATTATCAGTGCCATCACCCACCACCACAGCATCATCAGTGCCATCACCCTCCACCACAGCATTATCAGTGCCATCACCCACCACCTCTGACATGGCTGCAATATCTTTCACCACTGCTGCATCTGTGTCATCCCCTACCAACTCTGTAGCATCTGCAACACCTGTACATTCAGTTGCAACCTTGCCATCACCCACCATCTCTGCCACAGCACAATCACCTATAACCTTAGCAAAATCTGTGCCTTCTCACTTCAGCTTAAAAGCAGTTGTGGTATCAACCACCACCACCACAGCAACAGCAGTACAGGACAACCTCAACAGCAGTACCTCAGCAACAGGATTAACAGTTGTTAACCAATGTAAGTTAGAAATCTTATTTGGTCACATATGCTGACTGATAGTGCTTTAAAATGTTTATTTTTGACATCCATCATTACAGGTATTGGTCAGGAAAAAATGTCTATGTGTTGCTGTCCAGAATTGGACCATACAAAATCTTCTTTGCAGACATTAATAAAACTGCTCCAAATAATGAGCTTGAAAGTGAGGTAAAAGTTTTTTAAATGTCAGTGATTTAAATCATAGACAAGGATCATCATAGTATCAAATGTTGGCTTTAACTGTAAATCTCTCATTGTCTTTCTTAAGGTCATAAATGCATACATGTCTCTTCTTGTAAAGAGATTCAATACACATTCAGAAGTACAAGCATTCCAAATTGACACATTTGAAATGACAAAAATCTGGAATGGAAAAAGATCAAAACTAAAGGTTAGTTTATTCAGGTTAATGTATGTTGCAATTTTGAAATGTAGTACAGAAATGTTATAATACTCTTTCTGAATTTCAGGTTGATCCCACAATGTACAAATATCTCATTGGCATTGTGAATGACCATCACCACTGGACAGTTGTGGTAAAAACAAAACATTTGTCTTTACATGTAAATAAGACACTTGCAAGATTTCATATTATAATACAGATAGTGAATTATTAATAAGATTATATAACCTTTTATAGTTTTTCTAAAACCATGTGATGTACATTGAATTTACTTTGAATGAATATAATTTTTTTCTTTAACATAATATAAGTGTAACAAAGTATCCTTATCTCCTACATTTTTTTTTCTACATTTAAAAGATTATGCTGCCATCCCAAAGGAGGGCTTTGTTCCTTGATCCCATGGGAGAAATTTCTTCCAATCTAAAAAGGTGTCAGGATGTAACAAGGTATCAGAAGTTGTTAGACTACAAAATGTGCTTTTAATGTGCTCAATTGATTTAAAATAAATAAATAAGTTGTGTTTCAATGACAGAATAATGATGATTATTATTTGTTAAGGGCTTTTTTGCAACACAAAGGATGCCATGTGTCAAGGTGGTCTTGCCGAACGCTGCCTCACCCAAAGCAAAAAGATGGCACATCATGTGGTGTCTTTGCTTTGAAAGTAAAGTGATGTAAAATATATTTTTTATGCTATCCTACTAAACTGACAATGTCCTCAAGCATGATCTTGGAAAACACAATGAAGACGATTTATGGAAAATATGGTTGATGTGTAACATATGTTTGATTTCTCTATATTATAAAATATATTTATTGCTTATTTTATTGCTTTGCTCTTTTTCAGTTTGCAGAATGTGTACTCAGAGAGGAGCCAATTGTTTTTCTTAATACAGCAGAGGGAGTGGAAGAATTGAGGAAAGCAATAGCTGTCACTCTTCTACAAAACAGTGGTATGTTTAAAGTAATGCATTTACATAATATTTGTTATAACACTTTGATTTTCAAGTCTGCATAGGATTCTTTAGAAAACATAACTTGCAAATTGTAATTTTAAAAGGATGCAAAATTTAAATTCAACATTTTTTTTAGATGACCTGAGCCAGCTGTGCCATGCCTGTGGAGAAGAAAGTGGAGATTATAACTGGGTAAGTAGTTACAAACTCTTCAGTGTTTATCTTTAGGTCTCAATCACTGAAGGTCTGGTGGTCCCTTATTTTTGATGGGATTATATTTTATTATTAACAGTATTATTGTTATTATTAGGGTTTATTAATTAATTTTTATTTTCATAGTTTTGGTTGCTTAGCATGCTTAAAGAATTAAGAAAGTTGGAACACATATCTAGTTAACACATTGGGGGTGGGGGGCTTTTCAGTGCCACTTTTTAACTAAATTAGGGGGGTCAGTTTCACTTACTTTGTACATAGATTGTTCTCATCAAGCTGGACAACATTCAACAGGATTCATGTGACTGGCAACACATTTCGGCAACATTATGCCAATACATTGTAGATGCTAAATTGTGAACAGATATTTGATATATTGAAAAGTGTTGCGATGGCAAGGCAAAATACCTTAATAGCTTAGAATATATATATATATATATATATATATATATATATATATATATATATATAAAGCATCCCAGGGTGATACCGCAATAAGTTGTTTGAGAAAATGTCAAGAGTACATTTCTGCAAATTCTAGGCAAAGGGTGGCCACTTTGAAGATGCTAAAATATAACACCACTTTTATTTTGTTTGGATTTTGTTTAGTCACAACATAATTCCCATAGTTCTATTTATGTTATTCCATAGTTTTGATGACTTACTATTATTCTAAAATGTGAAAAATTATAGTAAGTGTTTCAAAACTTAAAAAGAACCCATGGTGCTTGGGACCATCACAGCTGTATTTCAGTATTGTTCACTCATTTCATCTAGAGCAATTTTACCAACTCTGTCCTTTTTATTGCTGAAAGATAATAAGTTCTTGCTTAATTTTAGATTGCCTGTGACTCATGCAACCGTTGGTACCACCAATCATGCGTCGAGGGGAAATCAAATGTGAATTTTCTGTGTCCTGCCTGTTAAAATT
This sequence comes from Xyrauchen texanus, assembly GCF_025860055.1. Lineage (NCBI taxonomy): Eukaryota > Metazoa > Chordata > Actinopteri > Cypriniformes > Catostomidae > Xyrauchen > Xyrauchen texanus. The sequence continues at coordinate 40,103,826 of NC_068298.1, read as the reverse complement.
CTGATGACATGAGGAACACATATAAAGAGGCTTGTGTAAATTACATAAAAAAAAATACTTTTTTTTTGGTTGTTTCTTGTTAATTTAATTCCCTTGTTTTTTATGTAAAATAAACATATCTATTTATTTAATAAGTTACATTGTACATTGTTCAAACACTGGCTGCTAATTGTAAATTAGGATATTTATACATATTTTGTTTCTTCTGATGTTTATTTAATTGGAATGCTTGGGTAGAAAATACCCTCTACAGGGCCTTTGGCTAAATTTGTTTGTTTGTATTTCTCTCTCTCTCTCTGTCACTTTTCCTCTAACTCTCGTGCCATGCTCACTCTACTTCCTTTACAACCCTATTCTCTCTCTCTCTCTCTCTCTCTCTCTCTCTCTCTCTCTTCAATATATTTATCTGTGAAATTTGTTTATTATTTATTTGTATATTGTTAATATTTATTATGTTATTTCCTTCAAACACTGAATGCTATTGTTAATAAAATAATTCTACGTGTTGATAAGTATTCTGTTTCTCCTGAAAGTGGGATAATGTTAAATATTTGGGCATAAAATAAGTGTTTAAGTTAATAGAATCCAGTGTGTTATGAGACATAAAGTGCTTCTTGTGTCAATGCACTGTACCTATTTGTATGACTTTTTGAGCATCCATGCAGAATAATGAGGGAGGTAGAATCCAGGCAGAGGTGTAAACAATAGTGCTGCCTAGATAATACCCCCCTGAATAGTATAGGTGTTTAAGTCAATAGAATCAAAAGTGTTATGAGACATAAAGTGCCTCTTGTGTCAATGCATTTTACCTATTTGTATGACTTTTTGAGCATCCATGCAGAATAATGAGGGAGGTAGAATCTAGGCAGAGGTGTATACAATAGTGCTGCCTAGATAATACCCCCCTGAATAATATAGGTGTTTAAGTCAATGGAATCAATAGTGTTATGAGACATAAAGTGCCTCTTGTGTCAATGCATTTTACCTATTTGTATGACTTTTTGAGCATCCATGCAGAATAATGAGGGAGGTAGAATCCAGGCAGAGGTGTAAACAATAGTGCTGCCTAGATAATACCCCCCTGAATAGTATAGGTGTTTAAGTCAATAGAATCAAAAGTGTTATGAGACATAAAGTGCCTCTTGTGTCAATGCATTTTACCTATTTGTATGACTTTTTGAGCATCCATGCAGAATAATGAGGGAGGTAGAATCTAGGCAGAGGTGTAAAATTGCCCTGCCTAAATAATACCCCCTGAATTATATAGTTGTTTAAGTCAATAGAATCAAAAGTGTTATGAGACATAAAGTGCCTCTTGTGTCAATGCATTTTACCTATTTGTATGACTTTTTGAGCATCCATGCAGAATAATGAGGGAGGTAGAATCTAGGCAGAGGTGTAAAAATTGCCCTGCCTAAATAATACCCCCCTGAATTATATAGGTGTTTAAGTCAATAGAATCAAAAGTGTTATGAGACATAAAGTGCCTCTTGTGTCAATGCATTTTACCTATTTGTATGACTTTTTGAGCATCCATGCAGAATAATGAGGGAGGTAGAATCTAAGCAGAGGTGTAAACAGTATTGCTGCCTAGATAATACCCCCCTGAATAATATAGGAGTTTAAGTCAATGGAATCAATAGTGTTATGAGACATAAAGTGCCTCTTGTGTCAATGCACTGTACCTATTTGTATGACTTTTTGAGCATCTATGCAGAATAATGAGGGAGGTAGAATCTAGGCAGAGATGTAAACAATAGTGCTGCCTAGATAATACCCCCCTGAATTATATAGGTGTTTAGGTCAATGGAATCAAAAGTGATCTGAGACATAGAGTTTCTCTTGTGTCAATGCACTGTACCTATTTGTATGACTATTTGGTCATCCATGCAGAATAATGAGGGAGGTAGGATCTAGGTGAGTTTAATTTCTTTATGATTTTTAAAAAAGATATTTATTTTTTTGTCATGTTTGTTTTCTAATTGTGCATGTTAAATGCTCTTTTTTCCTTTTGTTGTGTTTCTATGTCTTGCCTGCTCAAATAATATAAAGAAATTGCATTATTATTTGGGCTGACATGGGATTTGTGTGTGCACTTACTGTATGCTAAAACATTTTAAAAACAACCAAGAAGAAAAACTTTTTAAGTAAATAGAATATGTTATGAGACAAACAGTGTTGCTTGTGTCAGTACACAGTGTGTATATCTATATCTATATATGATATTCTTGTATGTTTATGTTGTTTATGTTATTAATTTATGTAGATTTCTCTTATTCATTTGTTAAAAAAATGTGCTTAAAATCTGAAAGGTGCAGTAGAAATAAAAATAGTCTATATTATTTATTTCCACCAAGAGCCAATTACAGAACTTTCTACCAGTAGGCTAGTGATTTAACGTCCAAATAGCAGACAAAAGAGACCTAGAATCGACTTGTTGTGTAGAAACACTATTTCCATAAGGATCAAAAGGACGTAGGGCAATGACGTTTGAAATCCTTTGAATTAAATTTCAGAGTCTGTGCTGCCATCTACTGGAAAATGTATAACTTATCATCCAAACTGATCTTTCGGATGGCTTGGGGAAGACGAAATTCTCACATTTTACTGCCATCTAGTGGAAGCACAGCGGTACTGTGCGCGTGCACGCTGAGGGGGTAGACTTTAGCCGGGCAGTCGGAATTAGGCACAACACCTGTTCCTCTCTGCCTACTTACCGCTTTCCCTGTGACGAGAAAGAAAAGAGAAAATGGCTGCAGTTGATAAGGTAAGTTACAAATCTTAAACGAATGAAGAAACTTTGGCGCCAGTGGGTGCTATCCCTTAATCCCATGTAGTCTATGGGTTTGTATATGTTGTTTGTTGCTATAAACCCAAATCTTGCATGATGTTTCGTTTGTCAGGCCTTGTTCTGCCGCCTAGTTAAGATGAAGCTAAGGAAGGCTAACTAGCTAACGTTAGCTTGGCAACAGACAAGTCGAAGCATGAAGATGTGTGTACATAGCAAGAAAAAACATTAGACCAGTTATAGTATGATAATCTGCTAATGTTTCTCATTTGTCTGAGATATAAGATCAGACTCATGTCTATTAATGTACTACAACCTGAAACAAACAAACCCCCTTTTAGTGAATTACAGTATTATTATGTAATACAGTTATTAGGTATTATCAAAATTTCACCTGTAGTAAGTCAGTCAGGTCACTAGGAAAGTACTACAAACTTTGGAACATGAAAAAGTACGTTAGGTGAATTACAGTAATTGTTTCATAAACAAATTTGATTGTTGTATGTACAGCAAGCGAACTGCGAGTTATTGTCAGAATTTCACCTGAAATAAGACTTTCTGGTCAATAGCAACATGGTACAACCTTTGAATAATAAAAAATCCCTTTGGTGAATGAATGTAATTTGATTCTAAAAAGAATAAAAAGTAATATTTAAAAAATTATTTTTTTACAGACATGAAAACTTCATCCCAAACTAGGTTAGTTGCATGTAATTATGCATCATTTACTGTTATTACTATGGTAAGTACATGCAACAAATGTAACAGACACTGTAAAATAAAGTGTTACCTTTATAAGTTCTCTGTGTGTAGCATGAAGGGCCTACAAACTATAATAATACATATGTAATATTTGTGATATAATATAGATGTGATATAATAATAAATATGTATAATAAATAAATTACCTGGCTTGTGTGGAATGTCACATTTTCATTTATTTGCAAGTTTTACAGTAGTTACAACTGTGAGAGAATGTATGGTAGGAAACAATCTTTATAAAACATTTCCAGAGTGTCAATGTTCACAGCCCATGTAGGGTCTTTGAGCACTGGTAGAAGGACAAGGTCAAGAGGAGTCCACACAAGCAGGTGACAGCTGTTAGCTCCGGTCAGGTGCAGGTTTCTCTGGATCTGATGCCAGTAGTTGTGAGTTTGTTTTAGCGTCAGGGAACCAACCACTTCATCGAACTCCATGAAAAAGTACCTACTCTCCGCTGCCTGCAGGATAGTCTTGGTTCTGGCTGACCACGGACACTTGACTTCAATCATGCAGTTTCCAAACACCGTCCCATCCAGAGATCCACCAAGCAGGCCGCTATCAGACAGGAACAGTCCCCTCTCTTGTATAGCAACACCAGTGCGCTCAGTGTATTCCTGCTTTGCCCTTGGCTCATGCAGAATTCCTTTTCATGCGATATGCAAACCTGTTAAAAGAAACCAACCATGAGAAAGATCAATTTTGCTCAACAATTGGCATTACAGTTTCATGTAAAAACAATCTGACATTCTGCAGAGCACTTTCTAAATTCTGAGCAAATTTACAGCCTTTAGCAGACACTTTTATCCATATCAGCTTACAATAAGTACATTTATCGAAAGCAATTAACATTCTCTTAGTACTGAGGTGTAGGGTGTATTTATTAATAAGCTTTCTTACCATAATGCATTCTTAGCCTGGCCAACTGTTGCTTCCTCAATCTGCTGCTTCTCCTGATCATTAACAGCAAGCATTGACAGCACATATAGAGCCTTGTCCTCAGCTTGGACCAAACCTGGGCTGGTCACCAGCCCATCAAACATCTTGATTGGGAGAGTCTAGATTTAAAGTTAGGCAAAAGTTGTGAAGTCAGTGAGGTGTCCACATACTTGTACATACACATGCCACATACATACACATAGTGTATACAAAATACATTTGAAATGAAAGCAATGGTTTACATACATACATATGTGTAGTTTACCAAATTTTTCATGAGCCTAAATTATGTAATGTTACTTTTTAACTATATTACACAGTTTGAAACCCGTGGTTCAAATTTCGAGAAATTTTTAAACATATAAAATTGTACAAAATTATTGTGTTGGATGACAAAACCCTAGCCAAATTGTCATCGATTTAATGTAGTGTAGTTGTGATGTTTCTGCTAATTTTAAGGGAACATGAAAGTACAAAAGTAAAAAATCTTACCTGAGGCGTATCTGGACTCAAAATCCACTCCATCCCTGTAAAACGCCCAAGTTGCAACAGGGATGCCTGAACCAATTCTTTGTCCTCCTGGGTGACAGGTCTTTTGATGTCAGCTGAAATAATGGTATAAAACTGGTTATGATGAAATTAATCAAATGAGTAATGATATTTATCTCAATATAATAGCCTTTTATTATGATCATAATTTATTTATAGCACACAATCTAAGCTTTTAAAAAAAATCACAGTGTACATCTCAGCCTCACTGTCTTGCAATTGCTCAATTTCAATATGGTGATAAAGCTTATGATCATGATTTTATAGCTGCACTACAACACTAACTCAGTATGTTAGAAGAGTTTCATAAATACGATTAATAGTATTAGCAATAGCTTTAAAACACATTACGTAGTTAAGAAAATAATTAAAACCCCGCAACATCAACAAACTTATTACAAACCTCGTGTTGTGGATGGTGTCATCTCAGACACTCTCTTGGCTGCAATTTCGTCCCCCTTCGGAGTGTTGGCCTTCTTCCACACACACATTCCACGTCGGTGCGGGACACATTTTTTAAATCCTTTTTGACCGCCAAGGGTGCATCACTAAAGTAGGACGTGACCGTAAATAAATGAACAGGTTCCGCCATTGTTATTAGATCTGGACGAGCGGAGCGCTTGGACCCGGAAGAGGCTAAACGTCACGCGTGACGTCAGACTTAACTACCGGAAAGGTAAAAGAGCCAACCACCTTTTAGATAGACATCAGCTGTGTCCGAAACCGCCCCCAATCCACTAAATAATGCACTATTTCGGGTGTCAGCCATTTTGTAGTGGTGTCCGAATTCATTCCCTACATTTGTTCACTCTTTCTTACCCACAATGCAATCTGATTTCGAGGGTACGCACGATGTACACTCTCCCGACCCCTATTTCCCATAATCCAACGCGGAGACGCGGCAGAGTGCAAAATAAAATTGCAAATGGCGGACGTAAACACCGGAGGCGGCAACTTTTACAAATGTAAGTAACTATTTTATTAATACAAATAAATCTGTAGCAAGATATAACTAGGTAAAATTATACATATTGATGGATTAATTTATAATTGGCCACTAACTCCGCTTAAATGCAATTTTTGACTCGAAACTAGCAAGTGTAATTTTTACTGTCGAGATTTCACATAGCAAATGATAATTTGTTGGATTCTTCACATATATTATTTATAACATGTAACTACTGTATTCGCATATGCCTTAGAAAATAATGTACCGAAGATTTCTATTGTTTTAGGCATGGATGAATACGTAAAGCGTCTCATAATGAGCAGGATGGCCAATGGGCATCTCTTCTCTGGGCGCAGGAACGCAGCCCTGTTTGGATGGGAGTGAGTTTGTAGATTTCTTTTCCTCAGAAATTAGTAGAGTTCAGTTTCATTTTATATGAGTAAATAGTAATATTTAAGTTATTACGTTACATGTACTACAGAACTGTTCTGAAAGAGATGGGGTTGCTTGGTGTGGTAACCCCTGCCACAAAGTGGGAAAAATTTAACCTACAAGGTAAATTCATCTTAATAATATATGCAGTTCTGCTTGTAAATTTACATAATTTGCTTCATCTGCAAGATGTTTTTTAATGATGCATAAAAGTAGCTTTTTTTAGTAATGCATTAATGTATCTATTTGATATTACAGATATGTACATACATTTCACAAATTCAGATAATATCTAAATTTACAAATTCTCCTTTTAGAACGTTTACAAGCCCTTGGTTATTTATATCATATGTCCTCCTTCACTCCGCCACTCAGGACAATTGAAGAGCTCATACTCGACTATTAATTATCCAGAATGCTAGATGGTGTCAGGAAGTGTAATCAAACTTGAAATCTTGGAGCATGAAATCTAGGGCTAGAAGACTATGTCAAGGTTTATATTGAAAAAGGAGTACAACGATTTTTTTTGACTGTTCTAATCAAAAAACTATTAGTCTTACTCATAACCTTTTTGGTGCTTTTATGCCTTGCGTTGTATGGAGATAAACCGATCATGTCTCTAAAATATTTGTATGAATTTCTTCCACAGAGCACAAGTTTGAGACCACTTAAGGGTGAGTAAATGAAGAGTAAATTATAATTATTGGATGAGCTATTCCTTTAAAACCATACTGAATGACTTTATGAAAATGTTATGTATAAGTAATCTCTGTAAGATTTATCATTCTCTTCTAAATCATTTGTAGGAGCTAAGGAAGCCACCCACCCACCTCATGGACTGCACCAGATTTGCCAGTTCTTGCTCCAAGGCACTTGCAAGTTCCCGGACATTTCTGGGGGGAATGGCCCTAACCCTCACCCTCCGTTCCAACAGGACCCAGACGTGCACAATAGGATTGAGATCCAGGCTCTTCGCTGGCCTTGGCAGAACACTGACATTCCTGTCTTGCAGGAAATAATGCACAGATCGAGCAGTATGGCTGGTGGCATTGTCATGCTGGAGAGTCATGTCAGGATGAGCCTGCAGGAAGGGTACCACATGAGGGATGAGGATGTCTTCCCTGTAATGCACAGCATTGAGATTGACTGCAATGATAGCAAGCTCAGTCCGATGATGCTGTGACACACCGCCCCAGACCATGACGGACCCTCCACCTCCAAATCGATCCAGAGTACAGGCCTCGGTGTAACACTCATTCCTTCGACGATGGACAGTGGAATTTATCTCTGCACATCTGCAGTCCTCTTGCCTTCATGTAGCATGCCTAAGACATGTTCATGCAGATGAACAGGGACACTGGGCATCTTTCTTTTGGTGTTTTTCAGAGTCAGTAGAAAGATCTCTTTAGTGTCCTAAGTTTTTATAACTGTGACCTTGCCATTTGTAAGCTGTTAGTGTCTTAATGACCATTCCACAGGTGCATTTTCATTATTTGTTTATGGTTCATTGAACAAGCATGGAAAACCCTTTACAATAAAGATCTGTAAAGTTATTTGTATTTTTTCAAAATTCTTTAAAAATACAGTGTCCTGAAAAGGGGATGTTTCTATTTTTGCGGAATTAAAATAAATATATATATATATATATATATTATACACACACACTCACACTATAGTGTGTTAAATGTGTAATCCATTCTTCTGGACATAAATTTTTTATTTATTTATATAAACATAAGATACACAAATTATCTACTGACATCAGTGTATTAACTTCAACTCTGAACACTATATTTTATTAGCTTATCTTATGTAGGCAAAATACAGTCAACTTTAAACTAAGTTTTTAAATATGTGATTTAAGAAAATAAGTTTTTAAGAGTTCAATGGATCTATTCTTCATTTATTTAGTTTACAGCTAAATTTATTTTGTCTTAATAATTATTACCAATGGGTGGCGTCGACGAGCCAACAACGCATGCCTCAAAGTTGTGTAAAATAAAATTTTCTTCACTAGAAAATGTAATTCACCAGAAACAAAGAGTTGCATCAAGTTTGCCTCTGGACTCGGATGGAGGACACCGATAAGAAGAACCCAGCGAAAAGGTGTGCTTGTGCACTTAGGTTGGTTTTTGTTGGTAGTTTACTTTTCTACAATTTGTTTTAATAAGATATATGGGGCGTGCAATAGCGTTTTCATTATTTTTATCTTTAACAGATAGTTATCTTTTTTTAATGAACAAGTGAAAAGATTAACTGTATTATGATCATTTAATTTTTTGTATTTTTATTAATGCAAAAATAAAATATTTAATTGCCCATTATAAAATTATATAAACTATATAAAGATTACAGAGATTATCAAATTCTTTTTTTTTTTTGAGATTATCAAATTCAATAAGCCACACAGGTGAAATGTTCATGACAAATGTCTGCGACAGCTCCCGAGTGTTCTCTGACGCATAGAATTTACGTCAGCGTCTGAAATCGCTCACTCGTTTAGTTCACTCAATGCTGAAATATAGTGCACTCACAGCCATTCACTATATAGGAAATAGTGAATGAGTGGGCGATTTCAGACACAGCTATCGTCTGTCAATTAACTTCAGAACGGGCATGCGCATTAGAAACGAAAGCTGGTAAAATGTTTTTTTAGCTTGATCTGAGATCATGCACAATTTATGATACAGGTATTGTCAAATTCTACTGACGATTTTAAACATGTTCTTTGAGAGTAATCTTGACCAACCGTTTTGGAAATTTAGGTATTTTCCCCATTCAAGTAGCTAGACGCTGCCCTAGTTTACTACAGCTGCCCAGGGCATTCAAAGATGGCCTTGGTTACAATTTAAAAGTTTGGTAAATCAAAAATATATTTTTAAAAACCGTTAAAGGGACATTGTAAAAGAAATAACAGAGCTCAATGAGTATTTAGAAAAATAAACTACTAGTATTAATCCATGCATTAGAGTAATTAATGGTACCCATTTCTTAAATCTATTTAGCAGCATTTATACTCCATTCAATAGGGCTCATGACAGTGGCATAAAATTAATGCTTGTTTGTTGTAATAATGTAGAGAACAGAATAAGTAGCATAGACTATCAATTATGCATTTTACATAATAAAAAAAGCTAAAAACATGCAATTAAAACAAATAAGATATTTAAAATCCTTTTAATTCTACATTATCAAAACAGCAAACAAACATTGTCCAATCAGAATAAAACTAATCCACATTGAATCAGATTTCATCATTAGGGCTTTATTTATAATTGACACATACTGTAGACTTCAAAAACATACAAAATATAGTTATACAAAGATAATGGATATTTTGCCAATCACAGAGCACCAGTTAATCTTAAGAGTTCTACTATGGTTTGAGAATGTATATTTAAGTGTTAATTAATGGGCTACACAATCACTGTTTGCCATTGCCATTGATGGGAAGTTTCTTGAAGTCATCAGACTCAAGGAGGGCCTTGATTTTGGGACGAGCGGACATCGCATCCACAAAGCCCTTGAGAGAAGAGAATGAGTCCAGACAGGTGGGGGAGAGGACTTTATGATTCAGCATCAAGTCAAACAGGTTGTAGTCAGCAAACGAGACCTTTGAGATAAAACACATTAATAAAAAAAGGCAGAATTCATTGACACTGCACACACGACTACATTCACAACAGCAAATCCTACTATAGTATCACATACTGTATACTGCAGTGAGTAAGAGTATTGTAATGTTACAATTTTTTGTATGCCTTGTTTGAAGGGCAAAATCAGTGGTTTTGCTTATGTTATTTCTAAAGTAATTCTCACCTTATCGCCAACCAGGAATCCAGACTTGTTTTTGGTCAAAACGGCATCAAACTTGCCAAGATGGTTGGGCAGATCTTTGATGTATGCTTCTTTACCAGTCTCCTACAAATGACAAAAACAAGTTAAAAATGTCCCGACAACAGCAACACATTTTCATTCAGTTCAATATGAACTGAAGTGTTATTCTGTAATACTAAATAACAGCACCAGAGATCAGCAGGGAACCTCTTGTGAATTAGACTGGTCTCAACGGACCATGATATCTTCAGCAAACGAAATACAGCAAAACTAGTCTCGGTTCTAAAATGTGCTGTAGACATGATGCGTGTGAAACAATCACAACACTACTCACATATTCCTGGTAGATCAGCTTGATATATTTCAGGCGAAGATCTTCAACACCATCATTCATCATGTCAATAAGAGAAGCCTCAGAGTCATTTTTCCCATATGCGCCTGAATATGTTGAGAATATGGACAGCTTTTATTAATGACAATGTGTTAGTGTAGTCCAAGTCTATGCAGATAAACCCCGTACACACACGCAGCAACTTCCAGTGACAAAGCAACCACATCTTATACATTTTCAATGAGCTGGCGACTTCAGGGGAGGAGAGCGATAGCGGCCTCCGGCGACTAGATGTGGGCATGGCGAACGACACAAAGGCTGAGAAAAGTTACTTTGTCATCGACAACCAAAAGGAGGGAAGACGGTGTTCGGTGGTGCTCACGTCAACCATCTCCTACAAGATAATAGGAGTCGAGTGCAGGAGAGACAGATTTTACCATTCTATAGGATTAGTCTGGAACCACAGGCATGGATATAACATTATGCATGGAAAAGAAACTGTCAGCAGTCCTAGGGAGTTTGATTCATGCACTGATAGATCGTTCGTCTTGTTCATGATGCATCGAGCACTGCTGTGGTTTATAAAATCTTGTGCATTTTTAGGCACAAAAGAACTGATTTCGTATCAAAATAGAATGATATCTTTGGTTTACCAGCAATATGCCTCATCTGTCATCACATGATCTAAAGAAATGGCCAGATGTGCACTCCAACAATAACATTAGAGCGACAGAAGTAGAAAAGCCCACAAGCGATCAAGTTGCTGCATGAGTTAACAGGGTTTCAGACACTCAAAATCAACAAGCCAATATATTCCCCCCCCCCCCCCAACATGAAAACTAGTGATAATCATTTCCAGTTAGTGTAAACATATCCCTGATTTTACTCAAATTCAGAAAAGTGGTGATTTTTACCATGTTTGCGACCCAAATGTCTTAACATAGTATTGGACTGATACAGGACCAGGTCACCATCCTCAAATTTAGGCAACTGTCCAAAGACCTTAAATAATAAACAAATAAGTTATTAATATGCAGACAGTTGATAGATGCAACATCAAACATGATTTTTTTTTTAAACACACATTAAAATGGCACATAGATGATACCCTCGTAACCTGACGGACATATCTGAATTTGGAATTCTGAAAAAGGCCTGCACAATTAATCGGGGGGAAAAAAAAAAGTATATAACTAAAACTGTGATATGACTTTGCTCGATTATTAAACCGCAACAGGCTGCGATTTAAATATATATATATTTTTTAGTCTGCACGTGGTACTCACTTCAAAGAGTTATGCGTAGCTCGGTTCTGTCTGTATAGTGTTATTCATTACACATTCCAAGAGCACATATGAGGCTAATGACAGTGTTTTAAGCGGTTACAGTGCAGATCTGTGCTCCACAACACCACCTCGTGCTCAGAGTAACAAATGTGCCGAGACTCGGGACCACAGACAAAAGGTGGGGCAGATCATGAAACTTGTTCTACATCAGTCACTTAGTTAAACTCAAAAGACAGCTATATTACACACCAACATGAATTATGACTTCCACAGTTCATCAGTACCAAGAAATGAAAATTAATATTTAAAAAAAAAAAAAAAAAAGTAAGTTTAGTAAACCAGTTTGCACACTGCTGTATAAAACATCTTTCCCATTGCAAATTGAGAACAAAGTAAATATGGGAAACAAAATTGAATTCGGTGTACACACTGAGCAAAGACTTTTTGACATACAATTTTTCACACAATAAATGTTTTATAGCCTGCCCTGGTCTTTTGATTTCCAAACCATTTTTGTCTGGCTTGTCAGGTTGAAGTGGTTTGATAGCCAATTTGCCCAAGAAACGACATGTTAAACACACGTTCATCGAAAGCACTCACTATGTTCGCAATTGGTCACTGCTGGCACGCACCAACATTAAAGTTGCCTTTGCTTTGGATCTATGTTTATGGGCAGATTCATTTCAGCCCCCAATCAATGAGGGCTCGTTGCAGAACCATATTTGACCACAGATTTCCATTGAGACAGAGCTGCTGTGGAGTTCAGGAGGGCAGTGGATTCTCTGCCTCACGTGCGTGCGTGCGTGCGTGTGCGTGCGTGTAAAATATATATATATATATATATATAAAAACAAACTGAGGTTTCAGCTAAATTATGACTTAAAATGAATCTAAGGATGCCTTTAAAAACATGTGCCAGCATTTTGGATACATTTATGGGTAAACAAATTATAATATTTGACTAGGCTATCCTTGAAATACTCAAGGCAACTCACACAGCTGTTCTTCAGGTCACCCTTCTGCCAATCGTCAAAGGCCACCAGGTTCTCCTTCAACTGTTGCCCAAGGTCAGCCAGCATAATCTTCAGAGCACCACATCTGCCTAAAAGACACACATGATAGTGTCAGGGTGATGGTTACTACAGCATTCTAAAATCCTCATAAGTGCATTGATCACAGTGAGATATAACACATACAGCGATACTCAAGTTGGCAAAAAACATTGCAGACGAAGATGATGGTGACAAAGGAAATTGTGTAACGACTATGAAATTATTCAATGAATTGTGGAGCAGTGGTGCAACTTCCCAATTTTATGATACAATGCGTGTCAGCTGAGGTTTATGGCCAACCCTCCACAATCTGGGCCAAATGCCTTAGACAAATGGCACACTTTGATTGGACGATCAAGAGCTAACTGGTTTGAGACCATGCAAGCAAAGCTGGCAGATATCAGCAGCAAAAACATTTGGCAGTTTAGTCTCTGAACAAAGGGTGTATTGAATGGACTGTGGTCATACAGTAATCAAGTAACCCATTTGTAAACTAGAACTAGTAATTCAAGTTAAATCATTTTGGAAATAATAAAATGATTGGTCAATAAATAGTCATAAATCATGGGTAAACAACAAATAAATCATTTTGGAAATATAATGAACCATTTACTAATTTGAGTAAAAATTCTCAGAATTGTTATTTGACAGAAATAAATGCAAAGAATTCATAAATAGGTTATTTTTGGAATGTCAAACACAATGTTCCAAGATGTTATTTCCAGAATAATTAGAATGCAACTTTACAACTAGAAGATTTAAATTTGACAAAGATACATTCAACTTGAGCTTATTTTGTTTGCAGCCCCCTTGCATGTTTAACTTCTCCACTAAACCATGTGACAGGATGAATAACATTTTTCAGGCTTTCAAGTCATGCATTGATCATGTGACAAGAATAAAGAAAATACTTTTGTACAAACCTTTAACGGCGAAGTATGTGAGAGTATATGGAGCCACTGCAAAAAAATAAAAAGTAGCAGTGGGTATTACACAACACATGGAGTATGAAAGCAAAAAATACAAGAAAGTAATCAGGGACTACTCGTAAATGTTGGTAAAGGATTTTGCATACACTTAACCAGATTGCATATCAAAGTGCTCGACTTGTACAATGTCCCTTTCTGATTGCGCGAGCATGTTGTGCATAACACTTGCATAACAACTTCATTGTTGCATTCACGAAGTTTAACTTCGAACGAATCACGTATTTTAAACAAGTCGATGCAAACAAGTTGCAAAACGCCAAATAGCATGCGTTGCAACATTAAACAATCGTCGGTACAGTTCCGTTTATGTGTGCATTCAATGAAGCTGTATCCTTATGTAACCTTTGATACAGGTGTGCATTACGTAAGATCAGCTAAGCATTTTACATTGACACGGTGAATCAAGTACTCGATAAAACGTAATGCGACGATTTCAATTATGCAATAGTCTGTAGAATATCGAATTGCACAACAAAAACAGATACATGCATTATCGTAATTATGTAAAGGTTAAATAATGCAAAAGTGCATGGGAGGTATGGACAATCTTGCTACTTACTCGTCTAGTGTAGACTGAAGACTAAGGTCTGTAAGAAAGTGCGTAGCTGTTGGTTCGTTTGAAGCAGAGTGAGCGCGCGGCTCCTTTTAAGCTCTGAGATTCTGACGAGTCATGCTCGCGCTCTCTTCGCACGCACAGTGTGCAGTGTGCACTACACACTGTAGCATGCATGCTTGTCCTGCAACCAATTACTTTCAATACAATGAAATCGTTGATTTTAAGTATGATATAATATCGCAGGTCGATGACAGCCAACAGGAAAGGAACATTTTTAACATTTTCCACATTTTTGAATAATAGTAAAGTCATCAAAACTATTAAACAAAAATGGAAGTAGGACCAATGGGAATCAGGTAGGCTAATCATTTCTATTAATGTTGCTAATTATGTTTTGTTTGGCACATTATATAATGTGCACACTAGGATGACTGACCTAACTATACTGGCAACATAATTTTGATATACAAACTTTTAACTGTTTCTCTGTAAACAAATCATTAATTAAAACAAAAAAAAAAAAAAAAACACAATCTGTTAATTTGTATCGTTTGTGTTAAACTGTCCAGGCCCATCAAGATTTTCATCAATTGTCTTCAGCATAAATGCATCCAGATGGTCCTGAGGCATGGTACTTCATAGTCTATTCTTGATGAACTTCATTATTGAAAAGCTAATCTCACAGGCCACTTGAGTGACTGACACAGTGAGGAGAAATTGATATGCCAGACCAAGGACACTGTATGCATCTGTCAACAAGTTGTATCTGTTTAGAATACAAAAACAAGAGATTGCACAGTTTTTTCAGGAAGCACATGTTTTGATCCCTGGTTCCTCATCATGTGGTTCCCCATCTTCATCAGGTTCCTCATCTCTGAGATCATAGCCTTGTAAAAGTGGCATTTTCAGTGTTCTCCCAGAGTTCTCAGGTGTGGCTCTGTCATCAAACTTGATGAAATACTTCATGAAAAAACTTGACCTGCTGAGACTTTCCAAGGCTGTTTTCTGGTGCCCTTCTCCCTTATGTCAGCAAAGTACCTTGGATCCATGTATGCAAAATCTGTGCAGACTCTTTCATTTGATTCAAACCGAGACCTGATGCCTTCTGCCACTCTGTCCAGAATTACATTGTGGACTTTTACCTCATACTCAGAGACAGAGTCTGATGGGCTCTCATCCAATGCCAATTCACCTGCCATAGCTTTCTTCTTTCTCACCCTTTTTTCTGGCAGGCCACCCTGGACCTCAACCTCACAGTCAGTGTAGCTCTGCAGCTTCTCATTTGCCCACACTACAAACTAGTCTACTGCCTTCTGAACACCTTTGAAGTCCCTGGTACACTTCCTTAGGCTTTCTTGGGTCCCCTTAACCAGCCGTTGAACTGTGAGAATGTTTGGAAAAGGGTGACATGTACTCAAATATCCTGAGAAACACCTGGACATTTAGGATGGTCTCATATTTTAGGAGCGACTCTCTGAAGGCTTCAGCTTTGACTCGAGCTGTGGGCTTGAGAGTGGCATCTTCTCCCATGCCTGATAATGTGACAATCAGGTCAACAAATAGCCAACTCAGTGGATTGCCAAATGGACTGAACACCTCCCTGAGGGCATCGTATTTGGCCCACCATTGCGTTTCCCCTATTGGAGATAGTTGCCGATGGTGTGGGTCTTTACTAAATTTCTCCCAGTTGCTCATCCGCTTTTATGATTCCTGTATGAACACTGCAATATCATTCAACACAGAAAAAAGTTTGCACTTTGCATGATGACCTGTGTAGAGTCTGCCAACACCAGATTAAGGATGTGTGCATAACACCAGATGTGCGCCTGATTTGACTTCTATGATAACAGTGAGTAGAAGCCCTGGTAATTGCCCTACAGAATATGTTTGTGGCTCCATCAGTGGCATTGGCAATACATTTAGTCATGTCTATGTTGTCATCTTCCAGAACCTGTGCCAGTAACTTCACAAATGTCTCCCCTGTTGTTTTATCACAATCAATGACAGCAATGAGCCTCTCATGCACAACATCAGTGACATACCTGAGGATTACTGAGCATTGCACCTTGGAAATGAGGTTTGTGTTGTGTCAAGCTGTACCGAAAACATCCCAGCTTCCCTGACTTCCTTTGCAATACTCTCCTTGATCATTTTACTGATGTTTTCAATAACTGCATAGAATGTAGTTTTTGACAGCAAGGTAACAAGGGACCCTCTTCCTCCTCTACCTCTACCCCAAAGTCATGTAGCCTCTGGCTTTTTTTAATGCAGTCACTCATGTGTTCTTGCAGACACACATCATACTTGCAAAGAAGTATTATAAGTTCAAAGAAGTTACCATTATCAGTGCCAGTGGTCTCATTATCAAACTCAAATGCCGCTGAGCCCGATAGCTAAGACACCACTTACCAATTACTTTAATAACGTTGATCAGACGCTCTAGCACTTGACGCCTTTTTTGGACTTGCTCTTGGTTTGCTGACATTTGCTTAGAGCTCAGTAATCTTTCAATATCTGCTTTACTGGCTCCTAAGGAATATGCATTAGCAATTTCTCTGTGTGTGGTATTTCGTTCATGTTCTTCAATTCTCAGATACATGTGAGACCAGGTATTCATGCCATCCTTAACAAACGCACTGGTGTATGAAGATTTAGAAAATGCCAAACATACAGAACAGAACAATGAGTGGGACTCTTTACAGTAGGTCAACCACTTGCGATTTGACCCGTCCTTGCGGTTTGTGAGCGTTGATCGATTTTGGCACATCTTGTTTTGGATGGAAATTTAAAAAAAAGACCAGCTGTTTTAAATTATAATCTGTCTTCTCCTCATCATTGTCTTCTGAGGCCTTGTCTCCCACTCTTATGTCTCCCACAACTGTTTTCTTGGCCTCTGTATCAAACCTCTCCCTTTCTGACTGTGCATCTGAACTTTCCAGATGACCAGTAATTAGTTGTATTCAATCAATAAGATCACATAAGAATACAAAGCATATCTATGCTTCAGTTACTTTTCAACTCTGTTATTCAGTTTCACTGGCTGGTCGTCACATGCACCTGTCTCCATTGAGGTCCCTTCAAAGACTTCATCAAACCTTACCCTGTCTGACACAGGTTCACCTGTTTGTTAAAAATGCATAAAACAGACATCATTTGGACTGTCTGACATGAGCATCAGATATTGTTGTATTCAATAAATTCATGAAGAAGAGTCCAACCTTGACATAGGCAAATACATTTGTGTTGTATTATGCTACATACTTGCAATGAATTATATTTCTTGTAATGCAACAACAAATAACTTGAATGAAGTAGTCCAACCTGAACATATCACAGTCACACAATAACATTCAATAGTGCATCTCTAATATGATCCGTGCTGGTTCCTGCTCCCTCCTCCATCTCCTCCATCCTTTCCCTTTCTTGTTCAGAGCCATGTTCACCTGTTTGTATAGATTGTAGAGTAAGTATTTAACAAGTAATTTTTAATTGCTGCGTTGCTTTGCGATGTCAGCCAGCAAAGCTTTTTTCTTTTTTTGGTGCTCCTTCTCTGCACCGCCGTCTGCGGGTTTTCTCTTTCTATCCATGTTTTGGCAACAAGTGCTAGATACTAACTGCCCATGTGCTTGCTAGATACTTTCAGTTGTGACGGCAACTGTTGCCTGCTATTACAGATTGCACCAGCCTTGTTGCTGCTGCTAAGATGACATATTGAATATCTGCATATAGGCTATGTAATGTCAGGGTTGGGGAAAAAAGACCAGCCCTCACAAGACCGGCCCACTGGGAAAATTCCAGAATTTACCAATGGCCAGTCCTATTTCAGGCAATAAAAGGCCAGTAAGCTTCAAGAGGATTTGTTTGTACTGGTAAGATTTTTCTTCTACAAAATAACCTAAAATGTAACAAATTTAAATGCTTTAGTTGCACTATATTCTTATAAACAAAGATAATGTCAATCAAATTAGTATGTATAGGTGTTTATATTAAATCGTCAAGAAATCATCGCAGAAGACATTGAAGAAATGGTAGACATTAATCTTCAGACACCTGTGAAAACCAAATACTATTTTTCTCCAAACCCTGAAGAAATAAGACTGAACTTCATCCTCAATCTACTTTGACTGTACTAGTAAGTAAACGTATATATAAATGTAAGTTAGAGGCAGTAAAAGTCAGCCTGTCACCCAATGTTTAAAACTATACAGAGAGAGAGAGAGAGGAGAAGAAGAAGAAGAAAATGAAAGAGTGAGAGCAAAAGACAGATTCAATTTTTTTTTTTTAATAGCACATCTTGTTTTATGTCTTGCACTGCTAGTGCTAATCTTAGCATTGATCTCTGAAGAGCTTGTTACCCTCACCTGGGTAACAGCTTTGAGCACAAGAGACCTGTAACTTATAAACATTCAAACTAGAGTTTGACGCTTAAGATTTTGAAGCTGTTTGGCTCATCTTCAAAACTCCAAAAGATTCATATAGGTCTTATTGGTCAAAATGTGATTTATGTGTTTATAAATCAGATACGTTCAGGGTTGCAAAACTTACCTTTGCACTATTTATTTATTTACTTACTTTGTTTATATGGGGCAGTGGTGGCTCAGTGGTTGAGGCTCAGGGTTACTGACCAGAAGGTTGGGGGTTCAAGCCCCAGCACCACCAAGATGCCACTGTTGGGCCCTTGAGCAAGGCCCTTAACTCCAGGTTGCTCCGGGGGGGATTGTCCCTGTAATAAGTGCACTGTAAGTCGCTTTGGATAAAAGCATCTGCCAAATACATAAATGTAAATGTAAATGGCACTGACACGTAGTGGCGTAGATACAGCATCACACAGAAGTTCCTTAGTGATATGATGCCATTGTAGAAATGTGCTATTTGCATTAAGCCATGATTAATTTATCCTGCAAGTGAAACCATCCAATTATGGGGTGAATCGGGATCAAACAATAATATTCTGCTGGTCTTTTGATCTTAACATCTTAACAACATGTGATGTTACACAGTGGTATGTGTATTGATTTCAATTTACAAATCGCTCCTTTTTTTCCATACTGTCCTGACAGTTTCCTTTTTTGGAATTGGGGTTGTAGCTCAATGCTGAAAGGGACTTCAAACATCACAATGTAATACATGTACATTCTTGAAAATCTCTCACTTGTCCAATGCAAAGGAATAGAGGATTGTGGAAGTGAATCGTTTATTCATTCATACCTCTAATTTGGAAAAGAACAGCTTGAGTGAAGTCACTACTGTAAAACAGAATACACATTGGTGCAAATCCGGGGTTTGCAACATACTGTATGTACCGCACAAAGGGGGGTGTCGAATCAACCCTCAAAAACTCTCAGAGAAATGTCCAGCACCTCTTCTGCCATCAGTTAGTCTTTGGGACTGTATTTGCTGTTATTTCACAAGAACTGGTCCTTCTTGTTGAGCTGCCAGAGTGTAAAAAGTGCTGTCATTATAATACACATTTTATGTTTGTTTTAGTAAACATCCATTCTTTGTATTGATTCGATTCCATAAAGGGTGTAAACATACTGTCACAATGTAATTTCTCCAAAGTTTTTAAGCACACTAGACCACAAAATTTCAGACTACAACTGCAACATTGCAAATTACATATTTAATTACATTAATGGATCAAAGATCAAGCCTTAAAGGTTTCTGTATAATGTGTATATCCATCCATCCATCTTCAACCGCTTATCCGAAGTTGGGTCGTGGGGGCAGCAGCTCCAGCAGGGGGCCCCAAACTTCCCTATCCCAAGCCACATTAACCAGCTCTGACTGGGGGACCCCGAGGCATTCCCAGGCCAGTGTGGAGATGTAATCTCTCCACCTAATCCTGGGTCTTCCCCGAGGCCTCCTCCCAGCTGGACGTGCCTGAAACACCTCCCTAGGGAGGCGGCCAGGGGGCATCCTTACCAGATGCCCAAACCACCTCAACTGACTCCTTTCGATGCAAAGGAGCAGCGGCTCTACTCCGAGCTCCTCACGGATGATAGAGCTCCTCACCCTATCTCTAAGGGAGAAGCCCGCCACCCTTCTGAGGAAGCCCATTTCATCCGATTGTACTTGCGACCTAGTTCTTTCGGTCATGATAATGTGTATAATTAGGTATAATGTTTAATATAATAATGACCTATTTATCATATTTGAATTTATCATGTACAGTATGGTTTATTTAATTCAAACATGCAACAAAAGTTATGTAAATTATCATATACATTTTTTTTTTCAAGTAAATTCAAATTATATTTGGGTGCTTAATGACTTAGGTTTTCATAAGCTGAATCATAGCTGTCACAAACTGAACTAGGACACATGCAATTCAAATAAAGACATATTAACTAAACTTAGAGTACATATTCCTACATTCTTTTTTTTTTTATGTTTTAGATCATACGTAATACATGCCTGGTTTTCAGGGACCTTGTGATGATGTGATTATGGGATGATGTTAATGAACCAGTGAATCAGTTTTCTTAACCGGTTCATTGAAATGAGTCAAACTATCCATCACTGTAGTGTTACTAAAAACACACATTTCACTTGAATAAAGAAAATGACATTTTGAGCAATATAGACAGCTTTAAGTGGCAGTAATAATCTGTATTTGCTATTTGATTTTGCATTATTATTTCATTTATTAAATACATAATGATCATTCAAATAAAATAATGCTGATTATTGATTTGGTTAATGAGTAACTTGACACATATCAATTGGCTAGAGATCATCTGGATTTTCTGGCAATTCAGATCAATGCAGTCACTGTTTTCCATTGCCATTGAGGGGTCTGTTCTTGAAGGCATCACTCTGGAGATAGGCCTTCAGGTTTGGTCTAGAACATAGTCTGTCCAGATAACTCTTCAGGATGGGAAATGAGTCAATATAGATTGGAGAAAGAACCTGATGATTTAAGAGAATCAACAGCAACATATAATCTGCCAAAGAGATCTGTGGACAAAAACAAAACAGAACTTAGTGGTGAATACCCATCTCTTCATTCAAAGAAAATGTATTTAAGAAAGTGTCTAAGCGATGGGGGGTTGGGAGCTGCACACTCCTGTTCTGAGTTTAATTTTATTTTAATTCATGAATTTAACGTTAAAAAAAAAAATTAATCACCTTTGAGCCAACCAGAAATCCTCCTTTGTTGCAGCTCAGAATGTGTTCATATCTGGCAAGGTCTTGAGGAAGTTCCTGCAGATATTTGTCTTTTCCAGACTCCTAAGAAAGATATAATCAAGGAAGTCTGTAACGTTTGGAGAGTTATCTGTTATTTCATACATCTCGATAAAGTGCAACAGCGCCCGTCCAATATCTTTCACAGGGATTTCATAATACACTTCATAAAATAGTTCTAAGGCAAGAGCCAAACCAGCTAGCTCTGATGTGAAATACACTCAAAAACTTTTAACTGTAGAAAAAAAAGTGATTTAAATCAGACAAAAAGATAAAGGTACAACACGGTGCACTTAACTTCTTTAATGAAGGAACAAACTACAATCCCATGAAGCATTGTAAATGATGTAATCACATAATTTAAAAATAAATAAAAAAAATTATTGGTTTGAAGTTGATGATTTTACGTACAAAAACAATATATTTTAGTTTTATTGCAAAAGTTAAACTACTTAAAATTGCTGACAAATGACAGCTTTGCAGATTCTTGGCATTCCAGCTGTCAGTTTGTCCAGATACTCAGGTGACATTTCACCCCACACTTCCTGTAGCACTTGACATAGATGTGACTGTCTTGTCGGGCACTTCACACACACCTTACAGTCTAACTGATCCCACAAAAGCTCAATGGGGTTAAGATCCATAACACTCTTTTCCAATTATCTGTTGTCCAAAGTCTGTGTTTCTTTGTCCACTCTAAACTTTCGTTTTTCTGTTTCAAAAGTGTCTTTTTTTTGCAATTCTTCCCATAAGGCACCCCTGAGTATTCTCTTTACTGTTGTACATGAAACTGGTGTTGAGCGGGTAGAATTCAATGAAGCTGTCAGCTGAGGACATGTGAGGCGTCTATATCTCAAACTAGAGACTCTGATGTACTTATCCTCTTGTTTAGTTGTACATCTGATCTTCCACATCTCTTTCTGTCCTTGTTAGAGCCAGTTGTCCTTTGTATCTGAAGACTGTAGTGTACACCTTTGCATGAAATCTTATGGAAATGTCATTGCATATGGCCTTCATTTATCAAAACAATGATTGACTGATGAGTTTCTAGAGAAAGCTGTTTATTTATTGCCATTTTTTACCTAAAATTGACCTTAAGACATGCCAGTCTATTGCATACTGTGGCAACTCAAAAACAAACACAAAGACAATGTTAAGCTTCATTTAATCAATACAAATATCTGTCAGCAGTGTTTGATATAATGGCAAGTGATTTTCTAGTACCAAATTAGCAATTTAGCATGATTACTCAAGGATAAGGTGTTGTAGTGATGGTTGTTTTTTACATCAGTAATGTCCTGACTATACGTTGTGATCAGCTGAATGACACTTTGGTGAATTAAAGTACCAATTTCCTTCCCAAACAGCAAAATCTGTACATTATTCCAAACTTTCGGCCGCCAGTGTATTTACAAATATATAAGTAGTTTGAAAGTGTAGAGAGAGGTCGATGCAGAGCACTATATGAGTGGGCGGTCGATACAGAGCACTTTTGGCGCACTTTGTTGGTCACGATTCTCCGATTGGTGGATCTTTCTCTTCAATCATGGATAATGTAGTTCTTCCCCATTAATTATTTAACGATTTTTTTAAATGAAGTTGAAGTAACGTGCACTGATGATTTCAACAGGAGCATATTTCATCCACTAAAATCTTGGTGCTCCCGGCAGGTCTGTCTTTAAGTTGCTAAAGTTACTTTTATATCACCACTATACGGGCCAGTTTTAAATGGCCATCAAATGTGAAAAATGCTTTTCAGCAACAGAATAGTGCAGTTATAGCATCTACCCGCATGGGCTAACTGTTGAAGCTAATCAGCTAAATTATGGATATAAAAGAGGATAAGTAATTGACCAATGAGAACAGTGGTTATGCAGCCTTTTCATACGCTATATTGTAGTGCTTTTGGGACAACATATTTTTATTACTAGTATATCATTACATATTTTTAGAGGACTAACTTACATATTCTTGGTAGATGAGCTTGATGTATTTTGTCTAAAGATCTGTCAACGATTCATCCATCATGTCAATCAAAGCAGTCTCTTTTTCATTTTCCCCAAAGACCCCTGCAGTACAGAGGTGCAAGAAAAGGTTTACATTTACCATAATATATAGTGCGTGACATAAGAATCTGGTTTACTATGGATTGCCATGAAAATATTTTTAATAGTCTATACAGGGAGACTCGCTGGAGACTTCCAACTTCTTAGAAAGAAACAAAGGAGAAAAGGAAAGCAATCACAGTTCAGGTCAAGTAAGTTCATTTCTTGTCATACCTAGTTTGTGTGCCAAATATCGTCGAATTGCATTGGCCTCGAAGAGAGTCAGGTCTCCGTCTTCCAGTTTGGGTAGCTGGCCAAAAAGCTGTTTGACCACATAAACACAGGAGAAAGAAAGCTTTGCATGTGATTTTCATGTGTGTTTTGGGGTCATTCTGTGGAAACATTGTCATTTCTCATGTGCATGTCACCAGGACTTACTACTAATAAAATTACAAGTGTACAAAACTTTAGTGACATTATTTGATAGATTTACTTTTTTTAGTGTGTAATGCTAAATAACTTTATTAGATTAGATTCAACTTTATTGTCATTGTGCAATATACAAGTACAGAGCCAATGAAATAATTAAAAAAATATATTTTATAATAAAATATTGTTTTTGCAATAGCATATGTTTTACATGACATTATTTACAATTATTCAAAATGGCAGACAACAGGCCAAACAAATCAAAAGTGTAACCGGACCTGCTTGTCCCAGTCTTAGCTGGATTTGAGCCAGCATGGGATGCGGGCATGCTAACGAGGAGGCTAAAGGCTGCTGCCTGTAGCATCAGTCGCTAGTGCGCCTCTTGAGGCCAGGGGAGTGAGGTTTACGCACACTGCACAACTATTATGTACAAGCTGGCTCCTGTTGTACTAGCACATTTATCCCTAGGTGCGTTTTGCCAAAATTTCTCAAGTACCCTACCCTCAGGGCATGATGCCAATGACAAATACAAAGTATCGTCACGACACTGCAAACTGTTAAACAGAAAACATTTCAAATGGGCAATGCACACTGTGTAGCCAGGAACATTGGATATAATTCAATTTTGTATGGCTCAAGGAATCTAAAGAGGCTAGTCCTATTTTTAGACCCAACTGCACAAATGTTACAAGCAAAAATATATAAAAAATTACAGCAGAAGAGCAGATCAATTAAGAGTCAGAATGACATAGGCAAAGAGATATGTTTTGAGGTTGGTTTTGAAATCATGTATGGTGTTGAGGTCATAGAGGGATTGTGGGATAGAGTTCCATAATGTTGGAGCAGTAGTGCTAAAAGCCCTGCCACCCAGTGATGTTAGCTTGTAACGTGGGATGAGTAGTAAATTGGAGTCAGAAGACCAGAGTGAGCAAAATGGTGTGTAGGGATGAATAAGATCTGTGATGTATGGAGGGGAAAGAGTAATGTAAAATGTAGTGAAGAGTAATTTGTACTGAATGCGGAAAGAGGTAGCCAGTGCTGTCTACGTAAAATGGGGTTATGTGAGATGATTTCTTGGAATAAGTGAGAACCCGAGAAGCAGAATTGTGAATGTATTTATTGATTGATTTGATGGGGGAACCAGAAAAGAGGGCATTACAGTAGTTGAGTCGTGAAGTGATGCAAGCATGAAAAAGACTCTGCATCTTTTATATTGAGAATGGGGCGAAGTTTGGCAATATTACGGAGGTGAAAGCAGCTTTTGTGACAGAAGAGATGTGAGGGAGGAAGGAGAGTGAAGAATCAAATATAATGCAGAGGTTTCTGACTGTAGAGGAGGGTGTTATGATTCAGACGAGGAGTGAGGATCTAAATGCATCTTTTTAATGAAAAAAAAGGTGAACCGGATAACACAAAATAACAAAATACAGGGAACAAACAAAACATCCACGAGGGGAAATAAAGTATAAACATGAGAAACATCCACGGAGGGCATGGGCAGGAACACAATCAAGGACAACCATAACAAACATTTGACGACCGACCATGAATGAACAAACAAACAGGGTTTAAATACAGAAGGGTGATGATGATTAAATTACATTCAGGTGAGAACAATGACACTGGCAGTGATGAGGGCAGGGGATTATGGGAAGTGTAGTTCAGGATGACAAGTGAGAAACACAGGGCAGACAACAGGGGATCATGACAGAGGGACTGACCAGGACACCATCGATATCAACAGACTGATCAGAGTGGCGAGATTTAATATATGTGGAACCAACTAAAAGTACTGCAGTTTTGCCAGTGTTAAAGCTGCACTATGTAAGATTTTTTTTGGTTCAAAATGAACAAATTGCCATTATTGATTAAGTACATAGATAGCTCCTGAAATAATTCAATTAGAATTACATTAGAATTTTACATTACATTACATTAGAAAATTACATTAGAATTAGAATTTTTACCTCAAATATTTTCAAAATTGGAATTAAATTCGATAACATTTTGAAATTGACGTTTTTTCCTTAATCCAAAAGTGGATGCATTGTATACATAAACCACACAGCACCATGCTATATTATTTCAAAGAACACTCCTGTCTGTTTAAAAAGAGCCTTTCATTTTCAACTAATATGCATAAAATAAATAAATAAAAAGTTTTAATCGGTCCATATTTTCAAATGTTAAGTCAAAAGTAAAATGAGGGCGTAAACGCTTCAATTTGCACACTTGAACTGATGCCACAGTATACACACAGACTCAAGCTTCATTATTACAGTGAAATACCACATTGTTTTTATTCATTACAGTTGTATGTAGGGTAGCAATATTCCCAGATAACAGTAGTTTTCAGATTAACTCTGTGTTGAAGCAGCTCAGATTGTGAGCCCAGGCCAGGGGCTTTTCAAGCAGATGGTACACAACAGAATGGAACCGAACATAAGGATCTCGAGATTGAACATCTTTCCTGACAAAGCATTTCAAAAACTCATTGCTTAATCTGAGAAATGCTTATAAGAGAGCAAGAGGTCAAGTACCTCCACCAGCTGTAAGGGGCTGTTCACAACGAATGCTTTTGCAACCATCCATTTGTTTTTCTACGTAAACAAGCGCTAGACGAATGTTGTTTTGCTATTTGTTTTTTTTTTTTTTGTTTATTCAGCTTCTTGTGCAAGGGCGCTAATTTTACATGCTGTGTCTAATTAAAAAGAACTAATCAAAAATTTAAAGCACAATTTTAGCATTCGAATGTACATTTTCTTCTGATATTTGACAAATATTCAAATTTAGATTTTTCTTTCTCCCCTTGTCTCCCCAATTAGGAATGCCCAATTCCCAATTCGCTCTTAAGTCCTTTTGGTGGCGTAGTGACTCAATCCGGGCGGTGGAGGATGAATCTCAGTTGCCTCCGCGTCTGAGACCGCCAATCCGCACATCTTATCATGTGGCTTGTTGAGCACGTTACCGTGGAGACATAGCGCATGTGGAGGCTTCACACCATTCTTCACCTGTCTTGCCCAGTTTTGCTGCCGCCTCCCGCAGCTCTGTGCATGTTTAGAGCCTTTGTACACTTCACTTTAGTAGATTAAGAAAGTTCTGGCTCAAAAGCCTACTCGTTGTTCTGGCGGCCATAGGTATCATCATTTATTTTAGGTGGGCATATGCAAAATCCTAAGAATGATAGGTAGGGCATATGGCATATGCCTGCATATGCCTTACACTACACTATTGATTTCCATCAATTTGGATAGAAAAGGGAGATTTGGAATAGGATGGTAATTTTTAAGGTCGGAAGGGTCTAGGCCAGGCTTTTTTAAAACGGGGGTGACAGCTGCAGTTTTTAGTTCTAGAGGGACAATACCAGTACTAAGAGGTCTGTTGATGAGGAGGGAGATGAACTGAAATGGCAGACAGACTATGTTTAAGCAGGGCAGTGGGGGCTGGGTCTAACTGAAGGGAGTAGAATTCGATTTCTTGATTAACTCAGTAACCGCAGGTGGGCTAGTGAGGAAATCCTGTAGTGTGTCTGGAGATACAATAGGAGGGAAACTTTTGTGTAGTGAATTCATTTTTATTTTAAAAGAAGTGAAGAAATGACTGACAGAGCTCAGCAGAATCCTAAATAACAGTCACAGGTGTGTTGGTGAGACCAGGAAGGTTCAGACTTCCCCTGTCAGTCTGCCAAGTTTCTCATCTCTTTACCATACGGTTCTATTTGTTCTGACAGATACAATAGGGGCTTGGCCCCTAATGAGAAGAAAACTTACAGATACAAAAGAAGCTTTACCCCTTCGGGGCTTGGCCCCTAGTTATAAGTAAAGCATTTTAAAATACTGTGACATGGTTAAAATAACTAAATGCTTTATCATTAATGTAAAATCTTATGCAATTCGTTTAGGTGACACTAGTGACGAATGATGCTCAGAAATTACACACTTCATCTTTAACTTAACCCTGCATTTCTTCATCTCAAAGGAGCTTGTTACTCACCTCACCAGGGTAACGGCATTGAACACAAGAGATTATCTGTAACTAACTCAGGGTAAACAAACAAAGTTTTGGCTATAGATATTAAAGCAGTTAATTTCATCTCAAATATAGTACTTTGCAAAAGGTTTAGGCACATAAGATGTTTCACAAAAGCATTTGTCTTAAGATGGTTATTATATCTTCAGCTTTAGTGTGTCAATAGGAAATATAAATGTTAGACTCCCAAACATTACTTTTGCAAATAGAAATTATTAGAATAGAACAACAGGAAGACCTGCAACAGATGTGTAACAGACCCGCACACAGTCCCCCACTGAGATTATATAAAGAGACAGAAGTAATTGAGACAGATTAAATAGACAGAAAAACTGTGGAGAATTCTCCAAGAAGCTTGAAACATCCAATCTGCCAACAACCAAGAAAAACTGAGTCCATGTGTATCTAGGAGAATTGGGGCTGTTTTAAAGACAAAGGTGCTCACACCGAATATTGATTTTTAGCTTTGAATGACATTAATAAAACTATTTTGTCTTTATTTTTGAAGACATCCTCACTATGCAACATTTTTCACAAGTGCCTAAAACTTTTGCACAGTACTGTATATGATTCAAATAGGTTGTATGGCTCAAATATGATATTTTGCAAGCCCTTGTATCTTGCTTGGAATGTCCTTTTTATTTTTAAATATTATGGTTTTAAGATTATAATCTTCAACGTTTGCCAAACCAAAATGAATTATAAACAAAGAGGTCTTATTACTAGGTCATCTAGGTCTTATTACAGCTCTCCTTTAGAGTGCCCCACGTCTGTGCGGTGACAGTGACCTCGTCCCACTCTTTACTCTGGTCAGTCAGCATCAGACGTATAGACTCTGCACGACCTGGTGAAACATAACACCAGTTACTATTCAGGGTTCCAATGGTCATGGAAAACCTGGAAATGTCAGGGAAAGTAATAATATCATGGACATTTTGAGAGTGAATATTTCATTTGCTAGTTTTCCTCTTCCCTAGAATATTTCACAAACTAGATATTGCTCTTGTGTAGAGTAAAACTTGCTTGCAAGTCTCAGTGATGCCAGATTCGTCAGTGAATCATTCTATTGAGCGAGTTCTTTTCAGTGAAATTGTCGAAATTGTTCTCAAATCAGTAAAAAAAAAATTATTATTAAAAAAAATCTGTATCCAGTAATTGCAAACACCAGGAAAGTTCATGGAAAAGTTATGGAAATTCACTGATCAAAAAGGATGGAAAGACAATTACCATTTGAGAAGGACATGGCATTACTCCCAACATTTGCATCATGGATGTCAGAAAGCAAGACAAATATTTATATTTTACATTTAAACTGATGGAGTGTTGCACTCGTAATACAAATTACTGGGTATGAGTCCCGAAGAGCATGGGAGTTAACACATGAGCTTTAAGTGTCATAGAAGAATTAGAAAATAATGTGACTGTTTCAGCATTTGCTTTTTTCATCTCACTTTTGCTTTTATGACACTGTTGAATAGGTTTTGGTTTAATGTTTAGGGCAGGGATGTCAGTTTTGTTGATTTAAAACTTGATAGATCATAAACCTTAAAAACATCATCTGTTTGTGAGAACAACTCGCTTTTACCACCACACAGTAGACATTTTCCCTCGGATCTGCCACTATATAAGATTAATTAATATGAAATTTGCCTTGAATTTTATGTTTCTCTTTAACATTTTACCATATGTTTTCCATGCTTAGCCCATAATATACCTTGCATGTGATCACAAGGGAATGTGTTTCAAATAAATATCACTATGTCATACATGTACATTCTTGATAGTCACTTGTGCAATGCAAAGGATGTCCAAAGATTCTTGCAATGAAACGTTCATTCATACCTCTTATTGGGAAATACCACAGCTTGAGTGAAGCCACTACAAATAGAAAATAAAACGTGTCACCTCTAGTATCAAACATAGCCAACTTTAGCAAATATTCAGGTTTGGCAGACTACAGGTTATTAGTGCATGCAGCTACTTACTTGTTACTTATGTTTTGCTGGCATCCAGGAGAACTTGCGAGTACTATGAAAATGGTGCCCGATCTGCCTTTAATAATTTCTGACCTAATTGTCATTGTGACTTGGCATGTTTTAACATTGTAAAGAAGGACCAATGGGATCTATACACATACTGTAAATTTGAATGCTTATATGTTATTCTTGACACAAATGGGCTGCCACCACACCTGCCATCCTTGGGACTGTATTTGCTATTATTATGTACTTGTTATTCCTGTCAAGCTCTCACAGCACAGGTGAATACAGTCATTAAAGTGCAGAGTCACCATGTTCACAGTTTAAATGATTTAGAAAACATACACTCTACAGTATATACAGTATGTTTTGTATATAGCGGCTGATTCTGTAGAGTGTGCGAAAACTATAACTGGTATATTTGACAGTATGAAATGAGGAAACACTACCTGCAGATAACCACAAAATCAAGTTCCACTCTCTGAGTTAACACCTTGAAACTTAAATTGATTACTTGTATAAAATTAGAATATATATATACTGTATATATTTTAATGCATTAATCCACACATAAATGCAGAACCGACTGCATTAATGCAATACATTTGGTTTAGTTTGCATTCGGCTTCAAAAATGTACAGTAAATTAAATGTACATTCATTGAATTGACAAATGTAACTGGCCTGATTTTTAACCACACTTGGATGATGTTTGTAAAGCCAAAATTGTGCCTTTTGTAATTTCTCTCAAAAACAGACAAATGATGAGTAAAATACAAGGACACACATAAACTCAATTCCAGTTCTCCCAAATACCAATTGCCATATTGATCTGTTAACTATATTTCCTTTAATGCATTTAAGGAACATAATTTCAAAAGGCTACAAGCTTATCCTACTCGAATGCTTGTGACATCAAATAAACAAGAACTAGAAGTAATTCAAAAGTAATCCAAAACCAATCAGATTAGATTATTTTAAAAGTGTAATTAACTGAACATTTTATTTAATCAACTATAATTTGTATAATGTAATTTGTAATTAGTACCAGATTACAATTCAGAATAATCTACCCAGCACTGTATACAGCAGGGGTGCCCACACTTTTTTGTGTGATGATCTACTTTTAAATGACCAACTCAATAAGATCTACCAACTAAAAAAAAACACAGTTTCATTTCAAATAAGAAAATGCTTGTTGGCACTACTGCATGTCCCTAAATGGAATTCATCATCTAATTAATAAAAACATATATAATAATGTTCAATGTTATATCATTCAGTTTTAAAACTAAACCCAAAACACCTACAGCACAATATAAACAATAGCCAGGGCATTTACCTTATTCTGATAACAAGTAAATATTGACCAGGCGCGGTTTTGTTTATTCAGTTGCCATGACAACTAGATTTGCGCATACACGCCTTCCAAGGATTTATGAGAACAGAGCGCGAAATTGTGATGCTACTGCCGGATTAGGCAAAACTGTCTGATTCCATTCAGTTTTGCCTAATCCGGGCAGTAGTATCGCAATTTCGCGCTATGTTTATGTTTTGTACTCCTCAATTCAAGTCAGACAGAAACTAAAAGAAGGAAATACATTATATTTATTTTTATTCAAATTTAACGAAAGTACATTTACATTTTGTGCGATCTACCAGCATTGCCTTTGCGATTGACTGGTAGATCACGATCGACGTATTGGGCACCCCTGGTATACAGTATACAGTATATATATATATATATATATATATATATATATATATATATATATATATATATATATATATATATATACTGTACATCAATTTGTTTATTAAATATTAATGACTAATCATTTCTAGAAATTTGTAATCAGATTACTGAGTAATCACATTACACATACCAATTTTTTTATATATATTTTCTCCGCTTTTCTCCCCGATTTGGAATGCTCAGTTTCCAAAGTCCTCGTGTTGGCGTAGTGACTCACCTCAATCTGGGTGGCGGAGGACGAATCTCAGTTGCGTTCGCATCTGAGACTGTCAATCCGCACATTTTATCACATTTTAACCACGCGCCCCACCGAGAGTGAGAACCACATTATACCGACCACGAGGCGGTTACCCCATGTGACTCTACCCTCCCTAGTAACCGGGCCAATTTGGTTGCTTAGGAGACCTGGCTGGAGTCACTCAGCACACCCTGGATTCAAACTTGCGACTCCAGGTGTGATAGTCAGTGTCAATACTAGCCAAGCTTCCCAGACCCCTCCAATTGTGGTTTTTTTTATACTTTTAAGTTACTTTCTAAAATACTTTTGCTCAATGAATTGAAAATAATTTCAATATTTCTGCATTGTTCATTGTTGCAAGCAAGACATACACTCAACTACATGTTTCTCCCTTACATTGATTCGTTATGGGGCGCACGGCCTTCAGATGTCACAGAAACACAAACATACCTATAAACACAATTCATGTTTTACATTCTACATAAATAATACTTTGTAAGAAATATGTGTAACCCAAGTAATGGGATTGAAAGTAACTAAATTGATTGAAAATGGATTAGTTACAAATTACTTTGTTATTAGATTACACCCAACACTGTGTAAAATGCATTCAATTGTGCATACATCTCAGCAGTTATTAAGTTGTATTATAAATGTGTGTGTGTGTGTAGTATATCTGGCTTTTGGCATTGAATAACCTAAATCGGTTGACCGCTTAACATAAATCACAACTAAAAATGGATCAATGGCAAGTCCTGACAATATTTTATCATAAAAAAAACCATAATGATATAGAGGGTGTGTGCCAGGGCGAAGGGCAGAGCTGGGTCGTGATTCTTATCAGGCTAATCAAGCCTCCAAGAGTGATAAGGCTGACTGCGCAGGGTGGTGTGAGAGAGAAAGCACGTTTACGGGCATCTGCCCCGTGTGTGTGTGTGTGTTTGTGTGTTTTTTTTTATTTAATTAAATGTTGTTTATATTGTCAAGCAGGTTCTTGCCTCCTCCTTTATGTAATGAATATATCAAGGGTTGGTTTAGGCCCACAACACTAGTTTTATTCGTATTAATTTTCTCATATTGTTTACTAAAAAATATGCTTTGTCATGATGACAATAAATGTGTTTGGAGCTGAGGCAACCACAGAGTTAAATTCAGGACACAACCAAACATTCCAACCAAGACAAACAAGGAAATGTATTTTCTTTCTTTTTCAACTGTCATTGTACAACATCACAAATGTGTTGCAGAACGTATGCTTTAATTACTGAGATCAGTGTTATAATGTTACAGTTCTTGTTTAACACCATCTTTGTTTGTATTCTTGTAAATATATATATATATATAGTAGCCTAATAGGAGAGGGTACCAGAGCTAATTGTCACACTTTTTACTTAAAATGTTCCAGTTGGGAAAAGCCCATTTAAAACTGTCCAACAATTGCATATAAATATATAATGAACACTGCATGAAAGGAAAACAATGTAAACCAAGAACAGTAACATTATAGCTTGGGTATTGAATGTTGTTTTGGTCATCTGAACTTTCTGCTGTGTGACAGTGACAATAGACATGAAAAAAAATGAATAAAAGACAAAACACTATAGATATTTCAATGGTTGGTTGTCTCGTGAAATATATAGGCTTTACATTATGCATACAAATAGAATGTCCACAAGTGTAGATGTTGTGAAGGTTGAGTTGTAGCTAGTTAATAAATATTTTTTTTAGTGTTTTTAAATCTGGTGATTTTGTTGTGTAGTTCTCATTGAAAATGATACTACTAGGATCCTTTTCAAAGACAAAAGTACACATGACAGAAGTGGGATTCGAACCCACGCCTCCAGAGGAGGCTGCTCGGCCTTCCTAACTGAAGAAGAGTCATAAAAATGAGTGGCACGCAATTTCAGTGAGAACTGTTGAAATGACTACATGGGCTAAAACATGGGTGGGGAACGCCAGGCCTCAGGGCCGTATAAGACCCACGAGACCATTTTACCAAGGCCTTTTGAGAAATAATTTGAAAAGCAAAAAAATGGCCTTGACTTTTAACCTGAAAAAAAAAAAAAAAAATATATATATATATATATATATATATATATATATATATATATATATATATATATATATATATATATAAAATCAGTTCAAATAATGTTTAAAAATACCTTTTAATGATAACAACAACACAAAATATTGTATAATAGACAGTATAATATGGCCCGTTAATAATTTCGTAAATACTCAAATGGCCCTTAATGGAAAACATTTATCCACCCCGGGCTAAATGCTGTCTGCTTTGTGTGAAGCCAGGAACAGCAAACACTCACTGGGAGTCATTTCATAATAAAAGTTTTTTTTGTTTCACTCGTAAGCACGTTTTTGGGTGCGTTCCATTCCGAAGGAATCATCCCTATGTCCTAATCTCTTCAGAGGGGTTTGCCCTCCAGAGTGAGAGCTACAGAGGGTTGAAGGGTGTAGGGCTCAAAAATGTCAGTCATTCGGAATGAACTTCACCTGTATCAAATCAGAAATATTTACACATGATTTTGCCTTACTATTAACTATTATCAGAATGCAAACTGAAAATAAATCCTTTAAAACGTTTGGACTTTATGAAGAATAAGCTCCATATTTAAAATGTTGTTTTATAAAAATATTTTTTTTTAAAAAATGGAACCGGTATAGAAATGTACAATATTTGTTAAATTATTAAATAAATAAAATGGCACTGTATATGCCACCTACAGAAACACCCGTTATGAAGGGCCCTTCGAAAGGAGCTATTTATGAGCCCTTGGTTTGGAAGGACCCTTCAACATTGCGGCTACGATCATTCCCCCATTCGGAGGTGGATTCATCCCGTTTAGAACGCAGGGTTTGTGATCTTGGCAACAGAGCACAACAGTTTGTTCCGTAAGTAAAAATCCCTTTCATGTTTTCCATAGAATTGATTTTTAACAAATAACCTATTCAACTTTACAGATAGACCCAGGGGTGGATTATATGAGCAATTGGGCAAGTGCCCAGGGACACCACGACTCCAGGGGACACCAACTCAGAGCTGGCTAAAATAGAAATAGAATTTGTAACCCATTTGCACATGTGCGATAAGTTTTGTTTATAGTGCTTGGAAAATCCACAACTGATGTCTATTAACAGCGTTGCAAAAAGAACATGTAAAATGAGTCTGATGTGTACTTTGCCATCTCAATATCTTGAGCGATCAAACTTTAGAGCATGGCCATGGATGCATTTTCAGAGTTGAGGTAATGTTGCCTCTGTAGGCTATTCATAGTGGTTTTAAAGTGGTCTATATACAATGAATTCAGTACAAATAATATGTATTAACGGTTATATTTATGATATTAGTGTTTATTACAAAGCAGGAAATTGAGAAAATCATATTTTTTGGTGTGTTTGAGTTTTAGAAATATTTCTAATAAACCTTAACATTCATATTAATAGTAATAAAGTTATGTCATTATATCGAAATGTGTAATAGGTGAAAAGGATTTGATTTTTGATTAGATTTGTCAAAGCTTGCAAAGTTTATGGTATTGAATCTCTGAAAGAAATCATGTAGTATTTATAACTTAGGCTGGACATTCTCAAGTCGTTCCAAACCCATATGACTTTCTTACTTATGCAGAACACAAAAATAGATGTTTTAGTGAATACCACAGCCCGTTTCTCTCTTTGAAGCTTAAAAAAAGACACAAAAGTGTCATACCAGTTATCTATGTGACTCAACGTCTTAGCTCAAGACTTCTGAAGGCATACAATAGTTTAGGTTTTGGAGAAAGTAGGTTCATAAGCGCTATTAGAGAAACTTATTCACAGTGGCATAGTGATATGATTTTGAGGGCTAAATGTTCTTGCTGTCTGGGATCAGTCTGAAATACACAAAACAGCACAGATGTAAATCTGTAATGCATAACCATACTTATTTTAAAGGAATCGACACTTTAGCAATCAGTGCATGTATTTTACTCTTCCTCGATGTTTTGGCTAATCTGGATGATGGATAAGAATCACTTTGGTCAAGGGTGAGTGCCCTTTATTCATTTTTCAAATCAGAAGAGTTAGGATGTTTCAGCACTGAACGTGGTGACCTCATTGTGATGTGCACATGAGAAATACATTTTGACAACTGTTTTCTGAAATATAGTTTTTTATTTATAAAACAGATTAAAAATGTAAACTCAATAGTTTACTAAAAAAACTACAGCAATATTCTTATAATTAGTTTTAATTACATTTCAAAGGCTTATCTCTAAAATCGTTTAATTGGTAATTATATTAACAATGCATAGCTTAAACATCTAATGAAATATAAATAAAAACACAAGCAAAACAAAAGTTCACAAAGACATCGGAATTGCACATATTTTAACACACATATTTAGTTGTTTGATTAGTCCTGCCAGAGCAAGTCTGTGACACTACATATAGATTGGCCTACTGTTGCAGATATACAGTGTCTCTAATGAAATATACCATCTGTCGATTTTCATATAATTTGCCAAGAAGAACTTGGAGAATGCAGTTGCATTTTACAAAATCAAATAGCGCCCTCTATGGACCAAAATTAACCACAAATGGCCACAAAACAATTCTTCCGACTGACCAGTCCAATGGCTTTCTTTCTCAGCGTTCATGTTTAGGCAGCTCAGCAGTACTGATTGAGTTTGTTATCTGCGTTTAAAGAGTATAAAGATATTTTCAATATTATTATCTGTATGAGCTAATATCATTATTTTATGCATTCAACTGGACACCAGTGAAATAACAACACAAAACAAACTAAATACATCTCAAAGGAATAGTTACTAATTAAACTAACCAACACACATCAGGGATGTCAAACTCAATTTCAGCCAGGGCCACTTTAGCGGTATGTATGCCCTCAAAGGGCCGGTTGAAATGTGGGACTGGCACGTCATTTGGTAGCACCAATGCAATTACCAGTAATATAGCATATTTTGTGTAATTAAATTCACATTTGACAGCAAGCACTGATTTTGAATTTGGGATGCAGATATAAATGATGATATTAACAGTAGCATCTGTGAAAAAATTAACACCTAATTTATCAAGGCTTCAACTGAAATACTCATTGCGACCAATTTGGGTCTCCTTTACAGATTTCTTTCATCAGGCTCCTACTTATTAGTCATCTCTTGGAATTTATGAAGGCAAACAAAACCAGTTACATTTGCCTACAATCAGAGAGCATTAAAGGGGAATAGATTTTACACAGAAGAAAAACTGACTGCTTGGACCATAATAATTATGAAAATGCATAATGTTTCTTCTATCGTGTCTATAGTTTTACATTTTTTTATTTGTAATAAGACCATGGTGATCGTATGTATCCCATGCAAAAACATTGCATGGCTTTTTATTACCATGGGTAATGACTGTGGCATTTTTGTAGTCTAAATACCACAGTTACTCCATAAATAAGGTTACGATGACAGGGGAATGCTCATTAATATTCACGAGAAATGTGCTAACTGATTGGGCAGTGACACATTCTGTTCATCTGCCATCCTATGTTTCTGAATTTAGCTCACGGGCCACATGATACAAGGTGGCGGGCCGGATTTGGCCCGCGTGCCTTGAGTTTGACACCTGTATCTTAAAGGGATAGTTCACACAAAAAATTAAAATCCTCTCATCATTTACTCACCATCATACCATCTCAGATGTGGATAACTTACATTCTTCTGCAAAACAGAAAGATTTTTAAAAGAATATTTCAGCTCTGTAGGTCCATACAATGCAAGTGAATGGTGACCAGAACTTTGAAGGTCCAAAAGGCAGCATAAAAGTATAAGACTCAAGTGGTTAAATCCATTTCTTCTGAAGTGATATGATAGGTGTAGATGAGAATCAGGTCAATATTGAAGTCCTTTTTTAACTGTAAATCTAAACTTTCACTTTTAGCCACCTACTGGTTGGGGCTGGCCAAAGGTGGAGATTGATAGTAAAAAAGGACTTACAGGAAAATATGAATCAGTTCCTACACCTATCAAATTGCTTCTGTAGATATGGATTTAACCACTGGAGTTGTATGGATTACGTTTATGTTTCCTCTATGTCATTTTTGGACCTTCTGAGTTCTGGTCACCATTCACTTTCATTGTATGGACCTACAGAACGGATATACTCTTCTAAAAATCTTCATTTGTGTTCTGCAGATGATAGAACGTCATAAACATCTTGGATGGCATGAGGATGAGTAAATGGTGAGAGAATTTGTATTTTTGGGTGAACTATCCATTTCTATAATAGTTCACTCAAAGATTGTTTTGGCTATTTTTATGGCGATTTTATTGTTGTTGTTTTTGAGCTTGATAGAATAAATCACTTGACTGAACATACTTTTACTGTATGTATAAAAGCAGGTCAGACAGCCTCTGTTTAATTTCGATGGAAGAAAAAAATCAGTTATGGAACAACATGAGCATAAGTAAATGATGACAGAACTTACATTTTTGGGTGAACAAACCTTGTTAAGTAATATTTTGTTCACAAATGATGCATGTTAATGAAATAAAGACAATAAACATGGCCAATTGAGTCTAGGGGAAAAAAAAAAGTTCAAGTTCAAGACAACGGACATATGAACAGATTTTAAAACTGCATAGATTTGTGCTAGAAGCTCTGAGATGTTTTGTATATTAAAGAGGTTGGCAAGGAATGGCGAAGGATCTGTCAGGAATGGATATAGGGAGGATGCACAGGAAGGAAATCCATGCCTAGGTTTTTTTTTTTGGTGATCAGATGAGAGATAATGTACATTATGCTCACTGAATTACTCCTATTGGATAAAAAACACATTGAGCACTTTTACCGCTATTTGCAAGAAACAACACCTGTTCATAAATAAAATAAATAAGGAGAAACTAATATAACACAGCTCAACAAATAGACGAATATATTACATTTATATAATGGATATATTTATATATTTATAAATAAATACATAAGAATATATATTTATTTAAAATAAGGTTTAACTACATCTAAAATGTCTTGTTTCTTAAACAATGAATGTGCTGTCATGTGTTTAATAACTGAATGGACTAGTTGTATGTTCGTGGCTTAGAATGCGCTGTATTAAATATTTACAAAAACGGTTTAATTTTCCATTATGTAGCTTTGCTAATTTACACATTAAAACATGTAAGCGACAAGAATCCAGTTCAGTTCCACTACAGCTCAACGTTGGCAAGTCAGTTCTGTGTAATGACGAGACTATGATGATAAGCATTTCATTGTCAAGAAAGAATATATGATCCAGGATGTGGGTGGAGCCAGCGACGCTCTACTCCCGCCACAAACTCACAGCATTGGTGGAGCCAGAGGATGACATGTCGACACACTCAACAAACAGAACAATGTTTAGAAATCGCTACACAGCCACAGTGTTATACGTTTCTGGAAGTCATTATGCGAATGGCTTACTTGCAAAATTCTAGTCTCTGCGCATTTATATGGAATAGGAGGAAGTATTTTAACATGTTGAAATAGCACACATCACCATTAATTAGCATGAGAAGGCTGGAATCAGTGTGTAAAGACAGGCCGTGTGCTGAGTTTATCACTGAGTTTCTGTATGAGGAGAGAGAGCTCTTCTGTGGCCTGGGATTTTTCTTCCAGGAGTTCATATCGCAGACTGGATATATCCTGCTTTATCTCCTTCAGCTCACCTGTAAAACATGAGTTATATCTATGAAAATAGCTTCACGTCATATCAACAACCATCCATTAATTGACCCTTCGCTAAGCCCCGCCTTAAAAGCGATTCTGACCAATCCTGTCTTAGCAACTGTTGCCCTGCTAGCATTACTCTGACACACGTTTGCTATTTTCCAATAACAGACTATGGAAGTAACGTGTGTTTGAGCACTTTTAAGCGGGATTTTATCAAAATGATTTAAATAATTTGTAAAATGTTGTTGCCGGGTTATTTGTAGTAGTGACACGAGTTACCCAGAGAGAATACCTGCAGTGTTTTTTATTCTCCCCTTTTCTCCCCAACGTGGAATGCCCAATTCCCAGTGTGCTCTAAGTCCTCGTGGTGGCGTAGTGACTCGCCTCTATCCAGTTGGCATAGGACGAATCTCAGTTGCCTCCGCATCTGAGACCGTCAATCCACGATAATTTCACGTGACTTGTTGAGTTTGTGTGGAGGCTTCACACTATGCTCCGCCGCATCCACGCAGAACTCACCATGCGAGAGCGAGAACCACATTATAGTTAGACCACAAGAAGGTTAACCCAACGTGACTCTACCCTCCCTAGCAACCGGGCCAATTGGTTGCTTAGGAGGCCTGGCTGGAGTCACTCAACACGCCCTGGATTCCAACTTGCAACTCCATCAGCATCTTTACTCGCTGAGCCACCCAGGCCCCCTTCGTTCTTTTTTTTATCTTCAAAAGTTCAAAAATTCAGATAAATTGGCATTACAATGTCACTCTTCATACCAGCCCACGTAAAAATATTATCATTCCGTTTCTGAGAAACCAAAAACAGCGTTGTTCACGGCAATCTCCCATTCATTCCAGTGGGGAGTTCTGCAGAGGTTGTCAGAGTGAGCGACCGTAACAAAGTGGGGCGGAGCTTAGCAAAGGGACAATTCCTCTGATTTAAATCTCAAGAGCCTTAAGGAAACTATTAATCAAGTATATGTAAATATCAGTATAAATTCTTGGTTTATTTCAAATCTGACATGATGACAAAAGAACCAACTCATAAGAGTCATTTGTTCAGAAATTAGATGTATGTTTCACATTGTAGATTCAAACCACCGACTCATAAGAGTCATTGGTTTAGGAATCGTACACTGGTCTTGCTATATGTTTCACACTGTAAAGTAAAAAAAAAAACAGAGTCATTCATTGGGAATCATACAGTACACTGGTCTTGCTGTATATTTCTGGCTGTTGATTTAGTAGCAGTGCTGCAGTCCTGCTGAGTGTAAGACAGGAAACACTGACAGACTATTTGAACACCATATTCCATCTGCATCAGCAGAAGAATACACGTTCCAGAACCATTAATGCATCCAAAAGTAATCAGTCTGTTTGGTTCCAACCCTAAATATAATTATAATGACAGTAAGCAAAATCTAAAAACCATCATTGAGAATAATTGAATTAAAATTAAAATAATGTTCAAAATGGTTTGAAACACGGGTGTGAGATTCACTCTAATATAAACATATATAGATCTTAAGTAGCATCATGACATCATTATCATATGATTACATTATCTATTATACAGCCCTTTCTTTAAACAATCTGTCTTAAGCAGTGGCAGCCGTGAGAAATCTCATGAATGTCACTCTAAACAAACTTCACCTTCATTCACTTCATCATTCTCTTTGTCCACTTGTGCTTTCAGAACGTAGCGTTTGATGAGACGTTTCATAATTTGCTGTTAGCAGGGAAAACACATTCACACAAAAGACAGATCAGAGAAACTGATAAGGTTGACATTTGCAGTGACGATTCATCATGAGAGAGAGAGAGAGAGAGAGAGAGAGAGAGGTGGTCTTGCCTGATAGCGTGTTGGTTGATTTAGGATGCTGTTGAAGCTGTGAGATTCTGTGATCCTCATACTGGTCTGAGTGAAGAGATTCAGCTGCAAGAATCCACAAATATTCATTATTGATAAATATTCATAAATC
Organism: Xyrauchen texanus; assembly: GCF_025860055.1. NCBI lineage: Eukaryota > Metazoa > Chordata > Actinopteri > Cypriniformes > Catostomidae > Xyrauchen > Xyrauchen texanus. The sequence continues at coordinate 40,061,996 of NC_068298.1, read as the reverse complement.
TATACATCATTGAAAATCTCAGAGCTTTCTACAATTGGTTGGGGTTGTCTCAATACCAAAATTTCAGTAGTTTTATAGGGCAAATTGTAAATGTAATTTAATACCCTTGATAATGTAATCACAATTTCGATTATCACATTAAAATACTTATGATGTGCGAGGCAAATGCAAGTCATGTTCTCTATATTGACTCCACTTCCAGAAACAAGCTGAGAACAGTGTTTTTAATTACTTCATTGCTATTAAAGTCAGCCAAAATCAAGACTCCAGTTGTTCAATCCATAACTTCTGAAGCAATATGATAGGTGTGGGTGAGAAACAGATCACTTTCACATTCTTCTTCTTGTGTTTTTGGTGATTCACATTCTTCAAGCATACCTCCCCCTACTGGGCAAGGAGAAGCATTTCTAGCCAAATATAAAAAATAAAATGAATTACATATTGATCTGTTTCTCACCCACATCTATCAGATCACTTCTGAAGATATGTATTAAAACACTAGAGTCAGATGGATTACTTTTATGATGCTTTTATGTGCTTTTTGGGGTATCGCATTTTTGGCACCCCTTCACTTGCATATGGACCAACAGAAATATTCTTCTAAAAATCATCATTTGTGTTCTGCAGATGACAGTCATACACATCTGGGATGGCAAGAGTGTGAGTAAATGATGAGAGAATTTTCATGTTTAGTTGAACTATCCCTTTAAAGGGGTCATGTCATGAAAAATCTAATTTATTACAGATAAGAGGTCTTTCTACTATAAAAACCTACTGTAAATGTCAGAACTCAAAACTTAATCCCCAATGCAATAAAGCATTTAATGAGACCAAGCTGCCAAAAAGCCTTGTTTTCTACTAACATAATATTGTGATGTCACAAATGGTACTCATTAATTCATGACCACCTCTACAGCAACAATATCAACACCTACTTTACATCATCACACCCTTGGCCCCGCCCACTGGGGCTCAGTTTGTAAACACAGAGACAGAGAGAGCAGGACAAACAGTGTGGCTTAGTGTAGTCGGACTATTACTGAACACCAAATGGGACCCATCTTGACTATTTTGGATTATTTTTGGACTACATAGATGTCGTTGACTGTTGTCTCTGGCAATGCTTTTAAAAGACGCAGTTCTTTTAACTCAGTTTTAAGCCATTCGGTTACATTCAGCTGCTGCCACTTGTTGTTGTGTGCACAAGCTGCTTAACATACTGTTCTTCCGCCTATCTGCTCTATTTTTTATAGTTGGTGTTTTTAAAAATACACTAAATGGACGACTTTAACAATTTTGATGCATTTCTGATGATGTGCACCAACAATCCATTCATGAACATTTTGAAATGTCATGGTGCTAAAACCAGGCACATCAGTTGACGCGATTCAATGCAACGACTTGAGGCTGTCTACACCAGGAATGTTGAGATGAACTTTATAAAATGTTTGTTTGTGTTATTGTTGATAGTAGTAGCGGGAACGGGAGATCTGTTTACTGTTCACTGCATCGGACGTTTCTAGGGTAGGCAGCAACATTGATAATAATGGGTTCTACTGCTTTTGACGTGACTCACCTCTCATGTCCAGTGGTGCTTGAGATGAACCGTTTAATATATTTGGATGCAATGTGTTGCATCGTGTTGTGTGTATACCCTGAAATGTAGTTTTACAATATTGTGGGGTTGTTCATTCTCTTACAAATGAATTTCAAATATGGCTGAATTTGAGGGACTGCACAATGTGAGCCAATCAGAACAGTGGGCATTAATGTTGACGTTTAAAGGATGAGCTGACGCAAAAATCATGCGTTTAGACAGAGGGCCAGAGACAGGGTGGGAAGAAAAAACCCCAGAAGACAGGGATTTGGTGAGAGAGAAAAAAAACTTCACCCACATTATCAGTGGACCTTAGGGAAGATAATAAAACTATAGAAAAGAAGAGCATTTCATGACCCCTTTAAATTGTTACTGTATATTCAAATAGGATTGATCTAGTATTGTCACGCCATTACACGTCTGTGATTGTTTACAATAGGCAAACAGTAATAGGCTGGAGAATTATGTTGGAATTTGTGGAGTGGCATTAGCATGGTTTAGGTCATATTTAGCAGACCGCTACCACTTTGTCTATTTAAATGAGGAATTGTCAAACCAAACAAAAGTAAAGTATGGAGTGCCACAGGGATCAGTTTTAGGGCCTCTGCTTTTCTCCATGTATATGCTTCCCCTGGAAGATATTATCAGGAATCATGGAATAAGTTTCCACTGCTATGCTGACGATACACAACTTTATATTTCTTCAAAACCTGATGAGATTTCACAATTCTCAAAATTAGCAGAGTGTATCAATGAAATAAAAGATTGGATGGCCAGAAATTTCCTTCTACTCAATTCTGACAAAACAGAGGTTCTAATTATTGGACCAAAAACTCTAAAAATAAGCAACTAAAATATAATTTGACTCTAGATGGATATACTGTTACATCATCTTCAACAGCAAAGAACTTAGGTGTTATATTTGATACCAATCTGTCCTTTGAAAATCAAATTACAAATGTTTGTAGAACAGCATTCTTCCACCTAAGAAATATTGCTAAATTAAGGCATATGCTCTCGGTTGCTGATGCCAAAAAACGAATTCATGCGTTCATGACCTCAAGACTAGATTATTGTAATGCATTACTGGGAGGATGTCCAGCAAGATCAATAAATAAACTTCAATTGGTTCAAAATGCAGCAGCCAGAGTGCTGACGAGAACCAAGAAATATGATCATATTAGCCCCATTTTATCATCGTTACATTGGCTACCTGTTAAATTCCGTATTGATTCTGTTAACTACGTACAAAGCTTTGAATGGTCTAGCTCCACAGTACTTAAGTGATCTTCTACCACGCTATATTCCAACACGTTCATTAAGATCGCAAAATTCTGGCCTATTAATAGTTCCTAGAATATCAAAATCCACTAAAGGAGGAAGATCCTTTTCATATTTGGCTCCTAAACTATGGAATAGTCTCCCAAACACTGTTCGAGATGCAGACACACGCTCTCAGTTTAAGTCTAGACTAAAGACTCATCTATTTAGCCAGGCATACACCTAATTTATCCCACAATTAGGCTGCTTTAGTTGGGTCTGCCGGAACCAGAAACCAGAAACATTGAGCATGATCTCTAACTCTGCAATAAATTCAATGGCATCTACACTTACATCTTTTTATTTGTTTCCCTGTCTCAACCTCGGGACTCCTATCCTGAGGTCACCAGAACCGGCTGGATCCAGCACCATTCCTGCTTCATGTTGGACTCCACTGCTACATGTCGCAGAATGATGATGACTAAATGCAGCCGGTGCCAACCAAACATCACTTCAATCTATTATGACGGACTTCAGAGGATGAAATTATGCCAACTCCAACCTGCATCACCTCGGTCTATTTAGACTACGATCCTGAAATGAAATGCTTAGACTAACAATTGCCAACAAAAGCCTTCATCAGCCAATTAACAAGGACAATTGCATCTATGTGAACTTCTGCAATTAATCAAGATGGACTTCAAAGACTTTGGTCATTAATCTTACAGTTCAAACACAATCTATGTTTAATCAATGACCCTTATCACTTAGTTTAATCATTTTAAACCATGATTTTACCTATAAATAATTAATATTTACATTACATTCATAATGTTAGCCAGAGGGGAACTGGCCCCCACAGTGAGTCTGGTTTCTCTCAAGGTTATTTTTCTCCATTAATCTACATCTTATGGAGTTTTGTGTTCCTTGCCACAGTCGCCTACAGCTTGCTCACTGGGGTTATTAATACAATTATCATTTAATTATTTATAAACACTATTAAAATTCGTATTTTATCTAAATTACACAATGATGATTAATCGACTTTATAGACATTACAGTTCTTATCGTCTGTTAATGCTAATATTCTGTAAAGCTGCTTTGAAACGATGTGTGTTGTGAAAGGCGCTATACAAATAAAATTGACTTGACTTGACTGACAGTGCTCAACCACTGAAAAAATGGGAGTAGATGTAAACAGAATGCTGTAATTGTCACTTTCCACAAATTGTTAACTGCAATTCCAAAGGATTTCTGGTTGTGGGGGAGAAACAGATCAATATTTAAGTCATTTTTTTCTTTAAATCTCCACCTTTGACCAACCCTGGTGGCAATATGCACAGAGAATGCACAGAAAATGGGTTTCTCCTACACACCCATCATATCATTTCAGAAGACATGGATTTAACCACTGGAGTCTTATGGACTACTTTTATGATGGCTTATGTGATTTGTTTGACCATTTTTTCACCATTCACTTGCATTGTATGGACCTACATAGCTAAGAAATTCTTCAAAAAAATCTTAAATTGTGTTCTGCTGAAGAAAGATCATACACATCTGGGATGGCATGAGGGTTGGTGAATGATGAGAATTTTTGGGTGAACTATTTCTTTAACAAATGATTATAAAAATGGCCACCAGATGGCCTAAGACACCACTAAAATGTTGTACAATGATACAATAATTTCTCAGCATTTTTACAACCCAAACAACAGATTGAAAGAACTGTCTGTGCTTGGTTAAAAATAAAACTAATCGGATGTGGCTATTATTGAACTAATAACAGCAGGACACAGTCAGATTCTATGTCACCTCAACCTGCCACCTTATAAAAACACTTCCATGATGCTCACACGGGCGATTTAATGTGTGACATCTTAAAACAACCGCCAGACAAACACATAAGCCCCTCTCTTCTGTTTCCTGTAGATGGTGCCCCTGAACACATTGTGTGTCTGATCTTCAATTACGTCACTCCTGCGGGAGAAGATCACTTGATCACAGTGAATTAGATCGAAGCTGAAAACAAGCTGGGCTCTGCCACATATGAATCACAGTAATGTGTCTTTTTGCGTTGTGGACATGTGCTTGAAGTATGAAAGTAGATTAAACCATATTGGCCCTGCGCATCATGAGCACTCTCAACTCTTCATCAAAGGGAGTCGCCTGTCGCTCTCTTTCCCTTGCTGCATTTAAATGGCATTGATTCACTCTGCGGGCTACACAAGGACAGAACATATGTCTTTTCCTCTAAGAAACGCTAAAAACAGTTTGTTCTTGGGAAATGTCAATAAGGTAATGAAATATAGAGGTCCTATGTGGTCCTTATTGGACAGATAGATCATTGTCTGAGATATATTCTCACTGGAAAATCTAAGCGTTTATGAACAGATAATCTGCAGTTTTCCTCGTGATTTGTATAAAAGTAAATCTAAGTCATAGTTGTAGTGCGACTAGTGTTCATTTCACCAGGAATCTGCTGATATACGTACATAGATTCACGGAAAATAATTTAGCAAAAATATAGGTATAGTACTGAGATTCTATGTAACCTGTTTGGAGATATCATGCTCCATTCAAATGCTCAACTGCCCACTTTTAAATAGGTGTCTTTAAAAACGTATTAAACTCAGATGCATTAAATTAAAAACTCACCATTCACACACACACACACACTGTGGACTAAATGGACATTTTTTGGGAAAAACACCCAAATAATTTTGTAAGCATGTAATTCTGGTTCTGCTCATTCTCTCACTTTAAAAAGCCTTATTTTGTTCCACTAGATAGGAGCAAGAACTAGAATAATTTTTCTCTATCACATTCAACCACAACATACAGATTTAAAATGTAGGTGGCGCTCTAACACATTTTAGCATTCACAGATTTGCTTGTCCATAGACATTCAGTCTAATTTTCAGTTTGTGCACCACCCTCATCTTTTCATTGAATATCTTTGCCACTGAGTGGATTAGAAGCTCAATCTATGTGTCATTAGAAAGATGAAATCCTTATATTTGCAATGTAAAACAGATATATAACGTTATATACAACAGTTAGTTCTGGTCCTCAAATCTGATTGGACAAGAGACGTTCCATGAGCAATAATGGTTTGACACCATCAGCACTCCGACTCTTCACTGTGTGTGTATCACTCTGCTTGTGTTCGTCATCCTAAACTAGGACCTAAACTAAAGTGTAAGAGCAGTGCAGATCTGTTAAGAGCTATGGTTTGTCTTTTCTTTTGACGTTACATATGTAAGCCAGCAGGTGGTGGCAAAAGATCATTTTTGTGTGTAATACGAGCCAGTTAGGTGATGTGAAGTGAATCCACATCAGCTAGTGTTTACATAACACAGCTCTTCATGATCGCTTGTATTACTACTGCTAAGCTAGGAAATATCTTTAAACAGCTTTAAACCAACAACTTCAGCATTATGGCTCATAACAGCTGAGAGACACAACAGACTTAATTACACAATGGGTGCTGTTTAAAATATCGGAGGACATTGCGGTTTCTATAGTGATCGAATCTTGCGCACCAACTACCGCGAAATAGGGCTTGGACGCTATTTTTCCACAGAGAAGGCATCTCTGCTTGGGAGTGGCAACAGGTGATCATACACGCTCTCTCTCTCTCTCTCTCTCTCTCTCTCTCTCTCTCTCTCTCTCTCACACACACACACACACACACACACACACACACACACACACACACACACACACACACACACACACATCCTTGTTTATCCAATAACTCGTTAGAAAGAGCACAGCAGACCAGCACCGGACTAAGCCTCCAGTTTACGTGTGTGGTCAGAAGGTCTGGTTGTCCTCAAGGACATTCCGCTCCAACTTCCCTAACGTAAGCTGGGTCCCAAGTTTATTGGGCCATTTCCCATTGTTAAGGTAATTTGTTATAAATACAATTATTATTGACTTTTTTTAAATACAATTCAAAATCTTATTTTATCAAACTTCACAATGATGACTTAGACATTATAGATATTACAGTTTTATCTTCTGTTAATTCCTGATCTTCTGTAAAGCTGCTTTGAAACAATTTGTGTTGTAATTGGCCCTATACAAATAAATATGACTTGACTTGACTTGCCAGTGGCAGCCCATATCAAGTTACCTCCCTACCTCAAACACATCCATCACGTTTCCATGTTTTTAAAACTAAATCTCTTTCCAATTTGCTTCCCTAACGAACCCATCCCGCCTCCACCGTGTCTAGTTGAGTCAGACTGACTACGGGAAAACAGTGTCAGAAATCCGTCCAGAAAACAATAAGGTAAGCATTTTTAAAAACCTGTAAATCAACCAAGAATAAGAAAAGTTTAATTTGTGTGCAATTTAATGATTGTCCTTGCATTTTGTTTTGTGTTTGTTGTTATTTTCAGAACATGATCAATGGATGAGGATGGTGTGTGAAATGGTGTCTCAGGGTGAGGAGGGATCTACTTGGTGTGTTCAAGAACAAGCAGCATCACCTCATCGACTTCACCCAAAACTTGACCAATATACATATGAACTGAGACAAACCTTATTGTTATTTTGAGTTAATTAAATATACTACTTTGTATGTGTAGCAATACATACTGCAATGCAGTGTGTTTACATGTGTATGTGTTCATGCAGCCAAATCATTACTATAGTCAAACCATCTCTCATTAGTTGGATGTATGCCCACTGCAAGGCTGTGTACAGCCATTTATTTAGGTAAAATGCCACATCTGTCACACATGTTCTTAGCAGCTCACAATTATTTGTTTTACCATAGTTCTGCCCCTCTCGTTTACTGTGACATATACGTTTTGAACAAAGTTAATGTAATAACTTGTGTTTGATGATATTTGTCTTTGTTATTTACTTGAAAAGTTTGATCTTTGATTTATGGAGTAATGTGGGTTTCTTAACCTGATAAATTAAAAGGATTTATGATATACGTATATTTTTACATCTATGCAAATATGTATACAATATTTGTTACTTGAACAATTAATAATCAATACAGAGACCGTTATTTAACAATATGTTAAGGAGTAGTTACATTTATACAGTCTTATATTTACAACTGTCTATTTGAGGGCAACCATAATGCTGATGTGGCCCTTGGTGAAAATGAGTTTGCTCTAGTGGCTGCAATGTCATGCTTCGAATGCTGAGCAAGTGCTCATTCATTAGAGCAGCAGTGTATGTGTGATTTCATGCATCACACAATTGAAAAGAGATCGACCCTGAATCTTTGAACAATTTCAGATTTTAAGATGAAGATCGGCCAATTTAGATCAGGGGCTGATCGATCAGTGCACCCCTATTGTATATGCAGGGGGTTTTCAACCCGGGACCATTTGCGTTAAAAGTAAAATCAATCCACTGTTCTAACACAGCATAAAATATTTTTTAACACATTCTTACATTTAATTTTAATTTTCATAATTTTATTCTGTTTGAATATAATTAATGAATTTATTTAATATGTATTCCCACATAAGGGCTTAAACATAGTAGTTTTTTGGTTTTATCTAACTGAAGACACCAGAATTACCACCAGATATAAGGGTTAAACCTGCAAAATTCCATTATAACCTTATATAAATGTTGTAATTACATGCATGCACTTTCAACTTTAATTACAGAAAATGTAACAACACATTTATACACAATAAGTAAATTGTATTAAATGATAATGTGAGTATAGACACCTACTATAAAGTGGGTCCCAACCTTCTTTTTCTATAGTAGCCTATACTATTCATATTTAAACATTATTGTTTCCTGTACTCCTATTCTCTACAAAGCCACAGCATATACACATACAGTATTTATGAGTAGTGAGCGAGCAGTCTGTAATGAATGTAATGCATTACAGCGAATGCTGGAAGCACAGAAACAAACAGTGCATCAACATGTAGAATGGAGTCTAATCATTAAAACATATGGAAAAAACAGTATTGTGTAGTTTATTATACAGTTAAAGCTGAAGTGTGTATCCTTTTTGAAGTTAAAATACTTTCCCCTATTCCAGCTTAACCTCTGCCAATTAAGAGGTTAATACGCAGAGACAACATTAAGTTATGAGGAGCCGTGTAAGCCATAATTGTTAAGAAACATCTTACGAACAATATTGAAATTAAGATATTGATATAAATGAGTGAAATTCATTCATATGCATTATTGAAAATCTTACAAACACTAGTGAAATGACTACAATGCCATAAATATTAGTGAAATTCAATTATATGCATTATTGAAATGCATAATTCAAAATTCTTAAAAAGTTGGGACAGAATGAAAACGATGCTAATAAAAACAAAAAGGAGTGATGTGTAAATTATATTCACCCTTTGTTATATTGAAAGCTCTACAACTAAACATTATATGATGTTTTACCATGTGAAATTCATTTTTATTTTTACTGAACAGTAATTTCAAATCAGATGACACAACTAAAAAGTTGGGACAGTCACCATTTCTTCTAATAACACTTATTAAGTATTTAGGCACTGAAGACACAAATTTGTTAAGTTTAAAAAGTGGAATTTCCCCCCGTTCATCCATAAAGCAGGTCTTCCGCTGCACAATTATATGGGGTATTCATTGCCATATTGTGGTCAGGTCTGCAGGCAGGCCAATCTTGCACCCGCACTCTGCTTATTCGGCCAGTATGTGGTTTGACGTTGTCCTGCTGAAAATGCTGGGACGTCCCTGGAAAAGACGGTGTTGAATGGTAGCATATGTTGCTCCAAAATGTTTATATATCTGTGTGCATTAATGGTGCCCTCAGAAATATGCGAGTTAGCCATGCCATGGGCACTGACACACCCCTGACCCATACAGACACTGGCTTTTGGACCTGACCCTGATAACAGCATGGATGGTCCTTTTAATCTTTGGCAGGGAGAACACTACAGCTGTGTTTTTAAAAAATTTGAAATGTGGACTTATCGGACCAAAAAACTCAGTTCCACTGCTCTACTTTCCATTTATGATGAGACCGAGCCTAGAGAAGTCCTCAGTACTTCTGGACAGTGTTGATGTATGGCTTCTGCTTTGCATAGTAATGTCTTAACTTGCATCTGTGGATGTAGCGGCGAGTGGTGTTGATTAACAAAGGTTTACTAAAGTAAAGGGCCAGATATTCCCTTTTCCTTGCCATCTTTATTGCAATTTTTACCAGGCACTCAAGCTTAGACTTAGCTTGAACCAAACCATACTGTAATGCCATATCTAATTAAACTCTCTACGACTGCCTGATAAAATAAGCACATCATTTTCGGATCAACTCCATATGTATGCATATGTAGCAGTAGGCGTTTACTTTACCTGATGTTGATAGGTGGGTAGCAGGGCTGGACTGGCAATCTGGCATACCAGGCATTTTCCCGGTGAGACGACGCACTTTGGAGCTGATCAGGGGTGGACTGGCCAGCCGTGAAACATGCCGAATGGGCCGCGATAAGCAAAAATGAGCCAACACGTCATGCAGAACGGAGCACAAAATGTAAAATCCCGAGCCGATTTCTCTTCCCAGTCCAGCCCTGGTGGGTAGTGATTAGCCTTGTTTATGTAAGCTATAAATAAGCAGTTTTGTGCTACCTAATGTGCGGCATCCTAAGCGTCATTATGTTGCTGCCCTTCCGGTATTGTGTGTGAGTGCTCTAGAGTGGACTGAGGAAGTATATGGAGAACCCTTGCTGATTGTCTGCGTTTGCAAGTTGCTTTTCGTGAAAGGAATGAGGAGCATCGTATTTTTACAGTTTTACAGCAATCCGGACTAGAGACTGTCTCCACTGCGACACTGTTTCAACTTTATCATTGCCTAAAGTTTGTTCACTCTGGTAAGACCGTACTACTGTGTGGTTGCCTTCATTCTAGCCTTGACTAACATTATTCATCCAGAGTGCAATGGGATTCCTTCTGGGTAGGTTTGATGCTCATTTTCTTTCCAGTCATCACTTTTTTTTATATATGTGTTTAACTGAATTCGTATTTGCCCAAGGGCGTTCCAAATGACAATCACGAGGTAACAGCTTGTTATGTATTTCCCCAAAATATGGGGAAAAGAGTACAGTCTTATATTATATTAGTACTATTGATGGGAGTGCTGTGTGCTTTTGGGAACGATAATAATTTTTGTTTTGTTTTATTATTATTTTCCACCCTTTATCCATTTGTTTTTCCTTGTTTGTTATGTTCGTTTAAACTGTAATGTTGTTGTATGACTTTTTGTGTGTTGTATTAATTGTTTTCTTTTGGTTACAGAATTGGGGTGGCAGGAAGATAGGCTAGCTGATCTTTGCTTCTCTCTTCTTACTCCATGTGGTGGTGCTTATAGTGGTTGCTGTGTGGAATACTGAGGTGTCGTGTGCCAAGTGTGGTGTGAGTACACATGTGGCTGCAGTGCTCTCTCTTTCTCTCTTTTTTTAGGAAGTCAGGGAAGACCACTTGGGGTGAATTATCTTATACACCGACCACAATTCTTATTTAAAACAAAGTATTATTGTTTGAGTTTCTTTTCCTTGTGATTGGTTGTTGTTGTTAGATGCTGGATCATTGTATTTAATAAAATAGATTTGATCATTTGTACCTTACTCATGCTAAGGTGTTCTGGGTGGTTGCTAGGGTGTTAGGGCAGTCAAGCAGGGTCTAACAGTGACCTGCCGATCAGCTAAGTTCAACCTCCTGCACCACACACACCGAATACAACATGAAGTGGGGACACGGCTTCCTTTTCCAGTGAAATAAGCTCTCATCAACTACTGAAATCATCTCTTATCAACCTGTAAAACTGCTTCTTACTGGACTTATTGAGAGCATGTGAGACAATGTGACAATATTATCTTAGCATCTTGTTAGATCAGCATGAGCACTACAGTAGTTAATGCAAGACATTTTCACATGTCTGTTTGAAAGAGATTTCAATAGTGATTGAGAGACAACAGCATAAGTCTATATGAGAAGAGTTGAAGTAATGATTGTAAGACACTTTCAGCAACAAATGTGTCAATTTAGTTAAGTCCACAGAATCGGTTTTATGAATATTTTTATTTCACTAGTGTTTAAAAGAATCTTTTCAGTAAAGCATATAAATTAATTTCACTTATGATTATACCAATATTAATTTCACTACTGTTTGTAAGAGGCTTTTCCACAATTTTGGCTTACATGGCTCCTTGTTTGAAAACAATGTCTACTTTGGGAATTCCGTTCTGGTGGCACAAGTTGCGCAGACATTACACACATTAGCTTTAAAAGAATATTCCGGGCTCACTACATGTTAAGTATAATGGACAGCATTTGTGGCATAATGTTGATTACCACAAAAAAGGAATTTTGACTCTCTCATTTTCTAAAAAAAAATACAAATAACTCTTGGTTCCAGTGAGACACTTACAATAGACGTCAATGGGGGCCAATTTTTTAACTTTAAATACTCACTGTTTCAAAAGTATAGACACAAGACATAAACAATATGCAGGTAAACATGATTTTAGTGTGATAAAATAACTTACAAACCTTTTATGTGTAAAGTTATAGCCCATTTTACTACGCGTAACCATGACAATGTAATATCAACAAACCCTAAAATGACTGTACAAAGTAAAAAATTTAAAAACATTACAGCTCAAATTATCCACAAGTTTTAACAGAAGATTTAATGCAAGTGCTTTTATAAAAATATAAGCTTCACATTTCTGCCTTTAAACCTCAAAAAATTGGTCCCATTCACTTCCATTGTATGTGTCTCACTTGAGCCTCCATTTTTGCTTTATTCGATGAAAAGGAGAGATGAGTCTTGATTCATTTTTGTGGTACTTTGAAAGCAGGTACATACCCTGGATTTGGAGTTGTCCATACCCAGCTCCACGTCTTTCTTCAGGCGCGCCGGCGACACCGGAGCAGGTTGACCAGTTTCTTAATGCACTGATAGAAGGACTTTGGGGTGGGGACAATGCTGAAGGGAGGGGGGAGAGTTTTGCCATTGTCAAAATATGACAGCCAGAGTTTAGACCGGGCAAACTTCCACTCCACATCTGCATCATCCTGTGTAACATAAGAGATCAGACACACTGTATTATAAGAGTGGAAAAACTAACCTGGTCTCATTGAACCATGCACCTCTACCTACATTTTTGCACAATGATTTTTACATGACTCGTATCCTAATGAAATGAACACTAGAGGCGCTACCAGGCCTGGATTGGCGATTGGGAACACCGGGAGAAATCCAGATGGCCTGGCCTGTCTTGCTTATGATATGACCTGTGTTGTTATTATTATATACTGTTTTATCTTATTCGCTCCCAGAGCACAATATAGTGTGACAAACGGTTGATCGCAGAGGTCATTTATCTACACCTACTGCTCGAGCTGAGCTCAAACTCAGTTCATTATCAAAAATAATATTTATCATCACTGAATAAACCTGAATGCACTAACAAAACTAATTTAAAGGGTTAGCTCAAGCTCTTTAAAGGAATATTCCAGGTTCAATACAAGTTAAGCTCAATCGACAGCATTTTAAGCGCCTCACTGTAACCTTGCTTTTTGCTTCTTTTTAAGGAAAATGTGGAAAATTGAACCCGGAAACATTCTTTTAAGATCACAGTCACAGGTTAGAGTGATTGTTTGGCCCGCAAGGTGATGGGCAGGCTTAAATAAATAGTTTGACACCCCAGCTCTCCAAAATACCATCATGTTTCGCCATACCAGCCAACATGCGATCAGTCTGTCCCAGCTCCTCCACTACCCCAATGAAGCTTAATCAGTGTCCGTTTGCATGAGAAAAAAAGATTTATTCATTGATTTTATCCAGTTGTCCAGTTGTATTTGCAACCTGGTCTCATAATGAAAACAGGACTCTATATACATTTTTATAAAACTTGTTAAATGTGTCTCCAGGTACAATTTCCTGTAGTTTCCTGGTGAAATGAACACTAGAGGTGCAACAACAACTGTGTTTTTTCCCATTTGACTTAAATCATTACTTTAAAGGCTGAATATGACTTCATGAATACTTATTTTTCTCTCTATTACTGACACTCTTTGAAAGTGGTGTATTAGCAGAATACAGAGCACTTGAGAGCGGAATAGTCCCATGGGATAGCTTGAGGATTAAATCTGTTAATGATTGAGGTTTAAAGCTGGGATTGAGGTACACTTTAGGTTAGCACACCCCTGGTTTTCCCTGACATCTCAAAGTTTATATCCAACATATTGACAACAAATATTTCCCTCCGCTAAAGCCTTCAAATAATATACTATATCCGTCAATGGCGTTTGGTTACAAGATGCGCGAGAAACAATAGGTTTTCTATCAAATGATGTTGGTGCACCTTTTTTGTAGTTCAGAACCTTTGTAGTTCATTTCAGAAGATTATGACTTGTGTTCTGTTCCTCACACAAAGCTGTTATACAGTATGTGTGCAGACGTTTTTTTTTTTTAGTCCTTTGAGGAGCTTGAGAGTCCCAGTCCACATTCACTCTCATTTTATGGAAAAGAGGTTTGGGTACTGGTTTGGAACAAGGTGATCCTTTACTGTCATTGCTTTAAAAAGTCTGTATATTTGAACTATTAATTCAAGTGAAATTCTAAAGAATAGTGTGTGGATACAACAAATAACTCACCTCTATTTCCTGGTAGGAGCTGTTTATCATAGCGATCAACATGTTGAGCAGAACCACCACCATTGTAACGTTGTATATTCCGTACAGCACGTAGCCAATGTTCTCAATAAATTTATGATCATATTTCAAAACCACCGAGGACACTTCAGACAACCCAAATATGGACCAAAACAGAGTTTTAAAGCTCTCCTCAACCCTGAGAACAAAGACAAAAGAGGGAACACCGTATTTAAGTCAGCATGAAATGGCATTTGCTATCCATTTTAATTCCGAACGTATTTCCAATTGAACTTGGATATTCAAAGAGAAATAAAAAATGTAAGGCATGACTTGCTGTTTGATTTGATCTATTTGTAATTCATTGGACCATGAAAAGTGAACTCTAAAAGGGTTGACCAATAACAGAGCTGAATTAGATTTTCTAAACTAAAATTTCAATATCATATTTCCGTAATAGCTGTTGGGTAAATAAGTGAACATAATAAAATCACCAAAAATAAATAAATAAGGGGTATGTTCTCAGGACAAGGGTATATTTAATTTATGTAAGGTCGGGGCATGTTGTCACGTGTTTTAAAATGTCATGAACTGATGCATATATGCTATTTAACAATTACAGTATTTACCGATCAATACAATGGTTTGACATCTTATACATGATCTTTTCCATTTTTTAATGATGAATAATAGTTTCGAGCTTCATTTTTTACATTTTGCTGACAATAAATAACACCAACCCTGAGAAATATTCACTGGAGTAGAAAGTGTGACAACTAGCCCCAGTCTCCCCTATTAACATTGTATCATTTAATCATACCAATAGGCAGAAATATTCAATAAAATCTGCAGGCAGCCCAGAGAATCAGATGAAATCTGCAGGGAATAATAAATGTCTAGAGACCAGATGAGGAAAATGACAGCAGTGCAAATCTACTTTATTTGCCTGGATATCCGCTATGAAAATGAAAAAACTCCAGTCATACAGGGACAAGAAATCTTGCTGCAAGTGTGATGAGATTCAGCTCAAGACATGAATCTCAAGAAACATATACAGAACACACACACACGCATGCACGCACGCACACACACACACACACACACACACACACACACACACACACACACACACACACATTATAGGACTAGTTTCATCACTGTCTGCTTGCTATGGAACAAAGCTCCTGCTGTTCGAGGCACTCCACTCTACTGATGTCTTAGTCAAATTTATTGTGGTATAAGTAAGACACTCAAAAAGTCAGTCAAAAGACAAGGCTCTGAAACCTGATTTAATTATATTAAAATAACAGAAAACCAATTAGGTTGACAAAATTAGGGTAATAAAAGTTTTTGCATTAGTATTTTCACTTGAATGGGTATTTTGTCTTGTTCCCTGTCAAAAAGGTACACTTTGATGCTGCGCTGATTTAGCGATTTGGTAACAACTTTAGGTGTGACCAGCTGTGAATATGTGTGCAACACGTCAATTAAATTGACTATGTCAGTGTTACAGGCATACCAGGCTGATCTGCTGAAGGACCTGAGTGCGGGCACCACGGTCGACGAAGAGGCTTTCTCTGAGCTTCGTCGAGCCACGGATCTGTCTCTCCACGCGACAAAGCAGACGGTTCGCACCATTGGCCGGTCTATGTCTGCTTTAGTCAGCATGGAGAGACACTTATGGCTCAACCTGTCGGGCACCAGAGATAAGGACAAAGTTTTCCTTCTCGATGTTGCGGTTTCACCTTCTGGCTTATTTGGTGATGCTATGAATGTAGTTATCACCAGGTTCCAGGAGGCAAAAAGTCATGAGGAAGCCTTCGGGCAATTCTTTCCTCGCTGCACTCAGGGGGAGGGGCCGTCGGCCACCCAGCCCCGCCCCTTCTAGAAGGGAGTCTCAAAAATAAAGTGTGGCGAGTCGTGCTCCCCCTCATAGAGACTCCGCCCTCAGCAGCCCCCAAAGCAAGACCTCAGGGCAGTCATTTCTAAGAAGAAAAAACACTGACGGTCTTGCACCCAGCCTTGTGGGGGTAGCCCCCCTCGGGACGGGGCGAATGTAGGTCATCCACTTCAACCCTCCCGATACTCCCACAAAACCTCTCCATTCCTGCTGCCTCTGGTGTTTCGGGAGTTAGAGGCTTCCAGCGAAATGTTGGGTGTACCGTTGCTTCCTGCCTTAGTCCTGGACATGAAACACTCGACATCCCCTCAACAGAAAGTGTCAAAATTAATAGCCATCTCAGCGTTGAAACTTCTGCCAGGTATTTCTATGTGGGTCCTAAGAACAGTAGAAAAAGGCTACAGAATGCAATTCGTTCGCTGTCCTCCGCATTTCAACGGCATGGTTTCCAGTACCGTGAAACCGGAGCAAGCATGTCTACTGTGGAAAGAACTGCAATATTTCTTGGTCAAAGGGGCCATAGAACATGTTCCCCTTCCAGAGAAAGAGTCAGGTTATTACAGCAGATACTTCCTGGTTCCCAAGAAGGGTGGGGGGTTGCGTCCGATCTTAGATCTTCGAGGCTTGAATCGCTCAGTCAGGCCGTTCAATTTCAAAATGCTAACTATCAAGACGGTCGTGTCCCAAATCCAACATCATGATTGGTTGGTCACGATCAATCTCATGGTCGCATACTTACATATAGAAATTCTGCCACAACACAGGAAGTTCCTGAGGTTTGCTTTCGGGGGCAAAGCGTTCCAATATCGGCTTCTTCCATTTGGCCTAGCCCTATCACCCCGCACATTCACGAAATGCATGGATGCAGCACTGGCTCCTTTTCGACTCCGGGGCATCTGCATTCTGAATTACATAGACGATTGGCTGATACTAGCACAGTCACAAGAACTGGCAGTTCAGCACAGGGACATCGTCTTAGCTCATCTGGTTTCTCTGGGTCTGAGACTCAATGTCAAAAAGAGCGTTCTCTCTCCCACTCTGGGCTATCTGGGCGTTGTATGGAATTTGATCACGTTGCAGGCACAATTGTCTCCCGCTCGAATTGTGTCCATTCAGAACACCCTGAGCCAAGTCAGGCTAAGCCAAGGTGCACTGTTCGTCAGTATCAATGAATACTAGGTCTCATGGCATCTGCGTGATGAGACCATATATAAGGCTAATAAGGGTTATGCGTCGCTTGGTTCCTACCCTTTCTATGTGGTTCAGATCCCAGTTCCTTACTTTGGGTCCTACTCTAGGTGGGTCATGCCGTCAGGCGCCTCCCTGATGGGCTGGGGAGTGGTCTTAAGTGGTTGTCCAGCTCAAGGGGAATGGGAAAGTTATCAGATCGATTGGCACATCAACTGCCTCAAGTTGATGGCTGTATTTCTGGCCCTGAAATACTTCCTCCAGCATTTGAGAGGCTGCCATGTCCTGGTGCGGGTGGACAACACAGCAGCAGTCTCTTATATAAATCATCAAGGAGGTCTACGTTCATGCCAGCTGAACACTCTGGCACGTCAGATTCTCCGTGGTTTACGTGGCCGCTCTATCGGCTTGCCACGCCTTGATTGACGGGGTGCCATTGGGGAGACATCCTCTGCTCGCTCGCTTCGTTCATGGAGCCATGCGACCGAGACCTCCTGCTAGGACCAGGATCCCTTAATGGGACTTAGCAATAGTCCTTGAGGGTCTGGTTGAGACCCCCTTTGAACCTCTAGAGTCAGTGTCTGATAAACAGACTCTCAAGATGGTTTTTCTTATGGCAATTACTTCTCTAAAAAGAATAGGGGATCTACAGGCTCTGTCTGTCTTGCCAGCCTGCTTACATTTTGCCCCAGGAATGGCTAATGCAATTTTGCACCTTCATCCTGACTACCTGCCTAAGGTTCCATTCTCGACTGTACATCCGGTCACTCTCGAAGCCGTTTACCATGCCGGAGCAGAAAAGACTTCACAGAATTTGTCCAGTCCGTGCCCTTCAGACTTATGTCCAACGCACTAGCCAGTGGCGTAAGTCAGGGCAACTATTAGTTTGCCATGGGGGCCACAACAGGGGGGCGGCCACCACCAAGCAGACTATGTCACATTGGGCGAGGGATGCTATTGCCCTGGCCTACGAGGCGCACGGTCAAGCTTCGCCAGTAGGTATCAGGGCTCACTCTACCAGAGGGGTCGACCTCCTCTAAAGCTTTGGATAGAGGTGTCCCTTTGCGGCATGTTTGTGATGTGGCAGGCTGGTCCTCTCCTCACACATTCATAAGATTTTATAGTTTGGATGTTCATGCAACTCTGGGCTCTTATTTCCTTGAGTCAACATCACAAGCTCATGTCTGAGACCTCTCGCGCTCTTGTGAGCACCACCACACAACCGTAAGGGGTCCGGACATCCACAGTGCGATGGCGTGGGTATTCTCGTTCCCAAAGCGCTAAATAAGTGCAGCATCAAAGTGTAGCTTTTTGACAGGGAACGTCTCGGGTTACTTATCTGTAACCCCTGTTTCCTGATAAAAGCGGAACAAGATGCTGCGCTTCATTGCCACACTGGAATGCCCCAGGACTGCTCTTCAGATAAAATACCTGACGATGCACCTGTGATGCATCTATTTATAGTCCTGCTACAGGTGCATCCAATGATGTCAGGCTATAAATTATGGTCAATTTCATTGACGTGTTACACACATATTCACAGCTGGTCACACTTAATATTGTTCCCAAAGTGCTTTATCAGGGAACAGGGGTTAATTAACCCGAGACATTTTCCAGTTAAAAAAGTGCTTTAAGAAAAAAATAAAAACATTCCAATAGGATAAGAAAAATACACAAAGATATATTCTGAAAAAAAAAGTCTTACTACAGTATCTTATACAATTTTGCTTCTGAAGTAAATTCACCTGGTTTTAGGGATGCTTGGATAATTTTACTGGATGAATGTACTTATTTCTTTATTTTATTTGTATATTTTGCAGTGGATGGGTCAGGGTAGTCACTTAGTCATCCAACAACTGACTAATCTAACCGTGAGGTCGACTAGTGTATATACAATGAAAATAAAAAGGCAATTGTTACCTCAAGGATCTATTTCAATCTAATCTAACCCCTAAACATGTATTTTGTTGGCGTAACTTAATTTGTCATGTAAAATGAGTCAAGTTACATGCTGTTACATGAAGCACATTTTTTTAAGCTACCTGCAAAACATATTTTTTTTACAGTGTATTTTATTTTTCTGTTTTTATCTTTTAAATCGTTAATCGGTGATGAATTTAGAGATGAAATTTTAATTGTTACCGCAGTGGTAGCTCCAGAACTTTACAAGTTAGATATTTTCAGGGTGGCAAACAGTATTTGAAGGTGTTGTAAATATGAACTTTTTATATTTGAAATATCAAAATTGTGCTGTTGCTTATGTGTTTCGTTTCCGACTCCCACTGGACATTTAAGGTACTGCACTATGTTTATATAGTTTACTTTCGGTTACCCTCAGTGAACGCAGTCGAGAACAACATGCAGTTTCTATCGGCTATTAATTCCGTCGTTTAAACCTTGGAAATATATGTCTGTAAGTGCAATTTTTACACTAAATAGTGATTTAAAGTGTTTAAGAATAATTAGATGGAGATTATTGCTATATTTCTGTTATAAGCATACTTGATTTGTGTTATTAGTAACATGCTATGTTGTAGCGTACTGACTAATTTATCTTCTGTTTGTACATAATCTCATTTGAATATAATTTCTCTGTGTATATTACTTAAAATTATGTAAAAGGAACTATGTACAAAATCAAACAGTAATGTTAAGCTGGATATGTGAATGTAAATGTGAACATGGATGTTCATACATATTTTTTCTTCTTGTTTGTAGTTTTACAGAAATAGTATTGAGAAGCGAATCACCAGTTAAGTCACTAAAGTTATGAAGACTGCTTTCTGGAGTTCTTTTTTCAAGTTGTACACTATCTGTTAAGCCTTTACTCAAGCTATGCAATTGGTCAGAACAGAATAAAAATGTAATGTTATAATAATGCTGACATAAACTAAATTATGAACAACAAATACAGCTGATATTAAACTCACATGTAATGTTCTGTCTCTGTTTCCATCTATAGCACTGAAATCTTTTTTTCTTGTTCTGTGACCTTCCTTTTAGTAAAGAATGATGCCTGCACTTCTTTCCTTTCATTATGTTATCTCCCTGATCTAACAAAACACACACACACACACACACACACACACACACACACACACACACACACACACACACACACACACACACACACACACACACACACACACACACTGTTAAGAACTTTCTCAAATCATGCTGGATAACATGATCATCAGGATCTGTCTTTTCAAGCATAGTGTGCGCCACCTGTGTTTTATAAATTGAACAGTAGACAATCTATGGAGGTGGAAGTGGGGGAGGAGGCATGGTTTAGCCTACATAAAACTTATGTCTGTTGGTATGTACTCTACGTACAATGTTCTATATATATTGGATACAGAATTTATTGATTTCTCTTTTTAATTGTGCACATACAAATATTTATTTAAAGAAAAATATGAAGAAAAAAAATATTTTATAAACTATGAGGAAATTATAGGGGTGACCCAGAATCATATTAACCAGGCCAAAATGTTTTTGAAGCCCCTGCATTCTGTTCCATTTTGTTGTGCACCATCCATCTGTTTTTGAACATAAGAACATGTGAACCCCCCTTAAGAAGTCTTAATTACACATGTTTCCTCAAGGCCGAGAAGTGGAATAAAAATGTAGACAACCGATGACTTGTCAATTTCAAAATGTCCTCCGAAAACAGGAAATGTTGTAGTAGATGCTTGTGACTCACGTGGTGAAGGCGGGATTAACCTTTGCCCCCAGGTAGTAGGAATAGAGGATGAACATGCCGATCATGAATGCGAGGAATACCATGATGAAGAGGACCATGAATTTGAAGATGTCCTTCACAGTGCGGCCCAGAGAGATCTGGAGCGGACCGAAGCTCTCATTGGCCGGTAGGATGTAGGCGATTCGAGAGAAGCTCAGGACCACGGCGATGGCGTACAGACCCTCTGATATTAGCTGAGGATCTGATGGAAGCCACTTGTCTCGTGCTAAAAAACAAAGAAAACAACAGTTTACATGGACACTGGTTGAATTAAAGGCCTATAGATTGGTGTTTCTTCTAGACAGTAAAGTCTCTTTATTCATTTTTTTTTTTTTAACATTCTCACTAGTTTTATAAAAAAAATGCATCACAAGAGATTTATGTAATTTTTTACCTTTTTCTTTTTGGGTGAAAATTCTCACCACTGTGTCATTTCCAGCATTTCTAAAATTCTGCATTGTGTTTATAAGATCTCTGTGCTGGAAATGATGCTGATGGAAATGACATTTTTGACATTTTAACAAATAAAATGTCAGACTCCTTTGTCTTGCTAAGGCTAATTTTGTAACTAACATTGTAAGCATCCTACACAATGAAATCATATTTCCACACTTTGAGCATAATTTGGCAAAATTACAGCTTAGAAGTGATAATTACCTTGATTTTTCTTTGTTTTGTTTAAACATAACATCTCATATCCTAAGCACGCTCTTTACAGACACTTTTGTCAATATACTGTACACTAGCGGCCAAATGTTGGGAATAATGTACAGATTTTGCTGTTTCGGAAGGAATTTGGTACTTCAATTCACCAAAGTGGCATTCAACTGATCACAATGTATAGTCAGGACATTACTGATGTAAAAAAAAAACACCATCACTATTTGAAAAAAGTCACTTTTGATCAAATCTAGACAGCAGCATCACTCCAACACCTTATGCTTGTGTAATCATGTTAAATTGCTAATTTGGTACTAGAAAATCACTTGCCATTATATCAAACACTGCTGAAAGCTATTTGAATTGTTAAATGAAGCTTAACATTGTCTTTGTGTTGGTTTTTGAGTTGCCACAGTATACAATAGACTGTCTTAATGTCAATATTAGATCTAAAATGGCAAAAAAGAAACAGCTTTCTCTAGAAACTCAACAGTCAATCATTGTTTTGAGGAATGAAGGCTATACAATGCTTGAAATTGCCCAAAACTAAAGATTCAGTCTCAGGGCCGGCGCTACCTATAGGCGAACTAGGCAGTTGCCTAGGGCCTCGGCCTTGTAGGCAGGGCCTCCAAAACATACACATGCTTATCCACCAATCAAGAGCAGCAAAATACTATGCTGTTTGTCCATTGGATATAACAAATGTCATTCACCTGTAGTTAAAGCAATTAATATCACCGTTTACATGCGAGTCACTCCCAACCTCTGAATTTATGAATGAAGAGATTGTAGATGAATAAAATCCAACTTTTCTGCAAATTTATCTGATGGCGCCGAAACGAACTCATCCTTCAGGGGCTGCTAAGCGTAAGGCTAAGCAGGCACGCAAAGAAAGTGCAGCTCGTGATTCAGGTATCATCTATTTTTGAGTGATTGTAATGTATTGTAAAAAATAAACTGATTCTAACGATCAGCGTCATTTTGAGATAGATCATTTGACGGTTATTTCCAGTTCAAAAGAGCGCGAGCACCGTTGATGGACTGAATTTGCTTCTGACACTTTGAATCCGAGCGTATGTAGCTACAATGCAGACTTTTGTTAGAAAAAAGAAATACGTTCTAAATGAACCGTCCGAAAGAGTCTGATTCGCGGAAATGAATCGGACTTCCAGTCACTGTTGGAGAACTGTTGAACTGAATCTTACAAAGGAGTCGATTCTCCTCGATGGAATCGATTACAACCTGTAGAATAAAATCTTGATTCCTAACGCCTCTGAATCAAGGAATCGATTCTTTTAGAATCGATTTCCAGCCCTAGTCAGGAGCTGACTCGCAAAATACTACAGAAAAAGTAAAGTTTGTCAGTCAAAGAGCAAACGCACTATACTAAAGCATTGTTTATTATGTTTTAAAACAGTCTGTATATCTTCTAAAATGCAGATGTTTAGCCTACATTAACTGCTCTAGTCTATCATAATAGACTATAGACCATAATAGACTTCATTTTTTTCGTTTTCCAATCATAAATACTGTTGAAATATTTATTGAAAATAAGTATGCAATCTTAAGCATATGAATAAGCACACAATTACAGTTGACAAAATTAACTTGTCTTTTCACTTCCACTAGCAGCTGATTTGTGTATCATAAGGTTTTTCTCTACAATACATAGACTAAATATAGTCATATTAGGTATCAAAAACAAAACTGTTCATTATCCCAAATAGTGGGTTAGTGTGTTACTGTTAGGGTTACCTTGTCTTGTTTTACCGTTGCCCCTTTGGTTTCCATTTTTGTCCCTTTTGTTTTCCATAGGTTCACTTTTGTCCCTTGTTTAGCTCCACTGTCTCACTAGTCTATTGTTTAAAGAACTACACTTCCCAGTATCCACCTGTCATCATCACTGCCATTTTGTGTCATTGTTCACACCTGTTTATCATTTGTATCATCCTGTCCTTGTATATTTATATCCTGGTTTTTGGTTCAGTCCTTGTCTTTCGTTGAATGTTGTTAGCCCGGTGTGTGTTCCCTGCCTGTATTTTCTGTGTTATGTTTATTTCCCCATTGAGGGTTTTCCTTTGTGTTTTTTGTGTTTCAATAAAGTAAGCTTGCACTTAGATCCGCTCTCCTCGTCTGCCTTCGCTGTCTGCATTCGTAACAGAACGAAAGACCACAAATGGATCTAGCAGCTTACCTCATGGAACTGACCCAGGCGGAGTTGACCATCCGCGAGTTCTCCCACTTCTTTTCCGCTGTTGCCCTCCACACCGGCTTTGACGACGCATCCCTTAAGACCATCTACCAGCTCGGGCTACCAACATACCGGCTGAGGGAATTGCCGAACTCCGGAGACCTCACGTGGAGGGAATATGTGAGTTTAGTCTTGGGAGAACTCGCTGCCGGCGAACCACCTCTCTCGATCCCGGTTTCCGCCTCTGGGCTTTCCGTGCCTGCCACGGCCAACGAGCCAGCGTTGCCAGCTTCGTCCGCCTGGCGGAGGAGGAGAAGATGAAAGGCTTCTGCTCCCCAGTCTCCGCCTGCCACGGCCAGCGAGCCAGAGCCCACGCCTGCCACGGCCAGCGAGCCAGAGCCCACGCCTGCCACGGCCAGCGAGCCAGAGCCACGCCTGCCACGCCAGCGAGCCAGAGCCACGCCTGCCCGATGTCAGCCGACGCCAGCGCCAGTAGCCTCCGATGTCAGCGAGCCAGCGCCAGTAGCCTCCGATGTCAGCGAGCCAGCGCCAGTAGCCTCCGATGTCAGCGAGCCAGCGCCAGTAGCCTCCGACGTCAGTGAGCCAGCGCCAGTAGCCTCCGACGTCAGTGAGCCAGCGCCTGTCGTCTCAGATGTCAGTGAGCCAGCGCCTGTTGTCTCAGATGTCAGTGAGCCAGCGCCTGTAGCCTCCGTCGTCAGTGAGCCAGCGCCTGTAGCCTCCGACGTCAGTGAGCCAGCGCCTGTAGCCTCGACCGCTCCTGAGCCAGCGCCTGTAGCCTCAACCGTCCCTGAGCCAGCGCCTGTGGTCTTGTCCGTCCCAGTGCCAGTAGCCATGACCGTCCAAGAGCCAGCGCCAGTAGCCATGACCGTCCAAGAGCCAGCGCCAGTAGCCATGACCGTCCAAAAGCCAGTGCCAGTGGTCGTGCCCGTCGAAGAGTCAGCTCCTCCCGAGCCTCCCGAGCTTTCCAGAGCTCCGCCTCCCGAGCTTTCCAGAGCTCCGCCCTCCGAGCTTTCCAGAGCTCCGCCTTCCGAGCCTCCCGAGCTTTCCAGAGCTCTGCCTCCCGAGCTTCCCAAGCTTTCCAGAGCTCCGCCCTCCGAGCTTTCCAGAGCTCCGCCTTTCAAGCTTTCCAGGGCTCTGCCTCTCAAGCCTCTCGAGCCTTCCAGGGCTCCGCCTCTCAAGCCTTCCAGGGCTCCGCCTCTCGAGCTTCCCGAGCCTCCCAGGGCTCTGCCTCTCAAGCTTCTCGAGCCTTTCAGAACTCTGCCTCTCGAGCCTTCCAGGGCTCCGCCTCTCAAGTCTCTCGAGCCTCCCAGGGCTCCGCCCCTCAAGTCACTCGAGTCTTCTAGGGCTCCGCCCCTCAAGCCTCTCGAGCCTTCCAGGGCTCCACCTCCAGAGCCTCTCAAGTCTTCCACAGCCCTTCTCCCCGAGCCTCCTACGGCTCCACCTCCAGAGCCCCCTACGGCTCCGTCTCCCGAGCCTCCTACGGCTCTGCTCCCAGAGACTCCAGAGCTTTCTAGGGCTCCGCCTCTCGAGCTTCCTATGGCTCCACCTCTCGAGCCTCCTACGGCTCTGCTCCCAGTGCCTCCCGAGCCTCCTACGGCTCTGCTCCCAGAGACTCCTGAGCCGTCCTACGGCTCTGCCTCCTGAGCCTCCCTCAGCTCCGCCTCCAGAACCTCACGAGCCTTCTACGGCTCCGCCTCCCTAGCCTTCTACGGCTCCACCTCCTACGGCTCTGCCCCCAGAGCCTCCTGATCCTCCTATGGCTCCGCCTCCTGAGCCTCCTACGGCTCCGCCCCCAAGGCCTCCTGAGCCTCCCACGGCTCCACCTCCAGAACGTCCCACGGCTCCGCCTCCCGAGCCTCCTACGGCTCCGCCTCCCGAGCCTCCTACTGCTCTGCCTCCCAGAGCCTCCTACTGCCAGCCTCCAGAGCCTCCCGAGCCTCCTATGGCTCCGCCTCCTGAGCCTTCCTCAGCTCCGTCCTCAGAGCCTCCCAGGCCTCCTGACCCGGCCCCTGTCCTGTGGCATCCTCCTAGGGCCCCTGACCCTGTTCCTGACCTGTGGCCTCCTCCCAGGCCTCCTGACCCGGCCCCTATCCTGTGGCCTCCTCCCAGGCCCCCTGACCCAGTTCCCGTCCTGTGGCCTCCTCCCAGGCTTCCTGACCCGGCCCCTATCCTGTGGCCTCCTCCCAGGGCCCCTGACCCTGTTCCTGTTCCTGACCTGTGGCCTCCTCCCAGGCCTCCTGACCCGGCCCCTATCCTGTGGCCTCCTCCCAGGCCCCCTGACCCAGTTCCCGTCCTGTGGCCTCCTCCCAGGGCCCCTGACCCTGTTCCTGACCTGTGGCCTCCTCCCAGGCCTCCTGACCCGGCCCCTATCCTGTGGCCTCCTCCCAGGCCCCCTGACCCAGTTCCCATCCTGTGGCCTCCTCCCAGGCCTCCTGACCCGGCCCCTGTCCTGTGGCCTCCTCCCTGGCCCCCTGACCCAGTCCCTGTCCTGTGGCCTCCTCCCAGGCCTCCTGAACCTGCCCCTGTCCAGTGGCCTTCTCCCCAGTCCCCCAGACCTATCCTTGCCCTGTGGCCAGCCCCCAGACCACCTGAACCTGTCCTTGTCCTGTGGTCAGCTCCCAGGCCTCCTGAACCTACCCTTGCCCTGTGGCCAGCTCCCAGACCACCTGAACCTGTCCTTGCTCTCTGTGCCCCCCTGGACTGCCTGTCTGCCCCTCGTTGCCCCCTGGACTGCCTGTCTACCCCTCGTTGCCCCCTGGACTGACTGTTTGCCCTTCGTTGCTCCCCTTGGTCTGTCTGCCCACCACAAGCTTCCCCCCCCCCCCAGTCTATGGACATTTGTTCTTCCTGTTTTTTTGTTTTGTCAATTTTTGATCGTCTGGAATCCGATCCTTGGGGGGGTATGTTAGGGTTACCTTGTCTTGTTTTACCGTTGCCCCTTTGGTTTCCATTTTTGTCCCTTTTGTTTTCCATAGGTTCACTTTTGTCCCTTGTTTAGCTCCACTGTCTCACTAGTCTATTGTTTAAAGAACTACACTTCCCAGTATCCACCTGTCATCATCACTGCCATTTTGTGTCATTGTTCACACCTGTTTATCATTTGTATCATCCTGTCCTTGTGTATTTATATCCTGGTTTTTGGTTCAGTCCTTGTCTTTCGTTGAATGTTGTTAGCCCGGTGTGTGTTCCCTGCCTGTATTTTCTGTGTTATGTTTATTTCCCCATTGAGGGTTTTCCTTTGTGTTTTTTGTGTTTCAATAAAGTAAGCTTGCACTTAGATCCGCTCTCCTCGTCTGCCTTCGCTGTCTGCATTCGTAACAGTTACCATAAATAAATTACTGAACAAATTACAGCAAAAAACTTCCTGACTGCAAAAAAAAAAGATATGACTTTTCAGATTTTTTTTTTGTTTACCTTAATTAAAGTTACATTAATATGCACATTTAAGTACAAATATAAAAATACTGATAACAGGTTTTGTATAAATAAAATGGTTAGGAATCATATTTGTTTTCAAGTCTTTTTTATTAAATTATGTTTTATTAACAAAGTTCGAGAGGAGCACATTCAGATAATCAACGAGATAAGAGGTATATATACTGCAGACTTACCTCTGTTCATTGACAGTTTATCAGCATCCCTCCACCACCCCCATCTCCTCACTTTGATTTTTAATAATCTCTTATTGGATGTAAACAACACAATCCAAAATACAATGCAATCCAATGTAATACTGTGTAAATCTGGACAGCATGCCAAATACGCATAATCTTTACTCTATTTAATTTGATGTAAGTGTGAACTCGTGAATTCTGAAAGGTGGAGGGGAGGAGGGCATGGCGGGGGGCCTCCAACATACATTTTGCCTAGGGCCTCCAAATGTCTAGAACCGGCCCTGTTCAGTCTTCAAAGACAAAGGACAACTGTCTCTAACAAGGACAGAAAGAGATGTGGAAGATCAGATGTACAACTAAACAAGAGGATAAGTACATCAGAGTCTCTAGTTTGAGAAATAGATGCCTCACATGTCCTCAGCTGACAGCTTCATTGAATACTTCCCGCTCAACAGCAACAAGAGAAGAATCTGCAAAGCTGTCACACTTATTAATTATGTTTTGATGAGAACTCTTTGAAGTGGTTTAAGAAGTTATTAATGTCCTGACTATACATTGTGATCAGTTGAATGCCACTTTAAAATAAGAGCAAAATCTTTACATTTTTCCAAGCTTTTGCCCGCCAGTGTATGTTCACAGTAACACAGTAGTGGTTGTAATAAATGTGTTGATAAATGGATAGAAATCCTTTTCAAACAATAAAACTGAAATGGAAGTAAATATGTAATGATTTGTATTTTAATAACAGATTTTCATGGTTTAATACTGAAAGACTGGATGCATGACTATCAGTGGGTGGAACTGCTTAACATTACTTACACAAGAGCAAAGAAGAAACATGGAGGAATAAGAACATACAGAATGGGACGTGTCCCAAACAAGCAAAGATAGCAAAGAACTTGATTTTATAGGGTGATTGTTAGAAACAACATGAAGCAGAGTTTAGATGTTCACGGTTGCAGAGGAACTTCGCAAATCGTTCCATTAATATTGAATGAAGTGAATTTAAATCTCTTTTATGATAAACATTAATTTTTATTTTTATGAGAGTTACCATTCATTTGTTATAAATAATCATATATTTTGGTTTGTGTCCACAAGTTCCAAATAAAAAGAGAACATTTTCAAATCAGTGCCTTTCATTTGTAAAGTATTCACTGTAATTTTCTGGATTAAAAAAAAAAAAACTGGCATGGGGACCTGGGTAAAGATGAGGACTATCACCCCTGGAGTCGCAAGTTCGAATCCAAAGAGTGCTGAGGGACTCCAGCCAGGACTCCTAAGCAACCAAATTGACCCGGTTGCTAGGGAGGGTAGAGTCACATGGGGTAACCTCCTCGTGGTCGCTATAATGTGGTTCTCATTCTCTGTGGTGAGTTGTGTGTGGATTCCTCATAGAATAGCGTGAAGCCTCCACACCCGCTATGTCTCTGTGGTAACGTGCTAAACAAGCCACATGTTAAGATGTGCAGATTGACATCTCAGACGTGGAGGCAACTGAGATTTGTCCTCTGCCACCCGGATTGAGGTGAGTCACTATGCCACCACGAGGACTTAGAGCACATTGGGAATAGGGCATTCCAAATTGGGAAGAAAAGGGGAGGAAAAACTAGCATGATCTCATTTACTTTACTGTATTTGTCTTTGGGGTGCCCAATGATTTGTGTAATTATATAATTTTACCTAAAAAAAATGTATTACAATGTATGAACTGTTATAGTGTGGACATCAATTAGAAAATCTTGGCATGTAAAAATTAATTGCATTTAGTCATGTTATACATCTGGGACCTCTGAGAACCCAACCTGATGAAGTTCAATATTTTTCATGAAGGATGATGTGTGATGAATGATATCAAGTTGAAATTTCGTTTATCATTAGTACACATAATATTATGAAAGTTAATGAAATATCAACCTGATTCTAAAATGCTATGTTTTTTGATCTGTTGAACTGGACTTGGGATCCCTCAGACCCCAAACAGAATATGACTTTAAACGTCTATATATGAAACTAAGTCAGTAGAGCTCACCGTATGTAAAGTATTCAATGTCTGGTGGCAATGTGACCATTGAAAGGTCTGGTACGTGGACCTTCTCATCCACATACTTCTGGGCTTTCATGGCCTGCATGAAGGCGAAGAACCGAGCAGTGAATGCAGCGATGAAGATAGACAGCATCCCGAAATCCAGGACGTTCCACAGCTGCATGATGTATTCCCTTGGGCCCTCAGTCCAGAGCTCTTTACACTCCGACCACATCATTCCTGCAGATAACAGAAGAACTTGGATGGTAAACCTTGATGTGTAATGTATTTAAACAATGCAAATAACTGTATTTATTTTTTCAAGAATAGTTGTTATTCTAAGTAGTGTAAGCTATGTGGTTGAAAATACTTATTCAAAATGTTGTATATAACTGTCTACTTCTAAAACATTTTGATTGATTCTGCTCATTGAAAATTTTGGCACCTGTAAATAGTCATTATTTAAAATCTTAGAGGTTCTAGATAGGGTTGTTGATGAGGGTTTAATGTAAATGGTTTTGGTGATTATTGTTAATTTTGGTGAACTTACCTGGCTCAATTAAAACCAAATCTCTTTTAACAAATGCCCATATGATCAATGGTTGACCTTGGTTTAAACCATAACTCCTCATTTATAAATTGTTTGGTTTTGTGAAAACACTCTTTTAATTTGCAAATCAAAATAATCTAAAAGTCTACTTGCAACTAGTTAACTTTACAGTAACACTTCAATTAAAGTTCCCTTTGACAAAGATTTATGAAGAGGTTCATTAATACTAATAATCCTTTACAAATGTAATATAAATCATTGAAATGCGGTTATAACAACAATAATACCTGCCAAATGGTGAGCCATTTTAACCATGAAAATGTACCCTAATGTAAGTAATTTTCATTTGCATAGAGCTCATCCGCACACATTGTTTCAAAGGAGATTTACCGAAGATTATGCTGTAACCAAAAATTAAGCTGTGATGTCAAAATGTAATGTCTTAAAAGTCTTCATTGTGCGGTTTCATAATTTTTTTTATATTGTGTCTGTAACAAATAAATAAATAATATATTTAAGCAATATAACAGGAGCAAGAGTGCTATATGACCCTACATCAGCACTGCTGTGATTCGGCTGCAGGCATTGCTGTAGGTAATTACAGCAGTGCTGATGTAGAGGCCATATAACATGATTGTGAGTGTGATATTGCTTATATGCAACAGTTCAATGAACAAGTAAATGTAAAAAAAATGGGAAAAACTGAGTACGGTCATAAAAAACGCATTTGTGCATGAAACTACTTGCTTACGCGATGGATCAGAATCTGCCGTTTCTGGTAAATGATGCATCTAAGTAATTCAAAAAGTTCACTTCAGAAATAGTATCATGGCTTGTGCTGCTTCTAACAAGTTATTGGACAAACAAGGATATACGGCAGGATGTGTGTGTGTGTGTGTGTGTGTGTGTGAGAGGGGGAGAGAGAGAGAGAGAGAGAGAGAATGCAATCACCTGTTGCCACACCCAATCAGAGATGACCCAATCAGAGATACAAGTGGGTGTATTCCTCTCTATTTCATGGTAGCCGGTGAAAGAGTCATTCATTATAGAAACAGCGATGTCCTCCGGCATTTTAAACAGTATGTATCCAATGTGGAAACTCAGATAAAAGGTAAGCACTTGAGTTCTGTAATAAATCAGTCTGTTGTGTATCTCAGCATGAGCCTTAATCCTGCAGTTGTCAGTTTAAAGCCGTTAAAAGCTATTTCCTAGCTTTGGTAATGTATTAGTAATACAGCGATCTCCTTTTTAAACAAGGATGGATGTGTGTATGTGTGTGTGTGCGTGTGTGTGTGTGTGTGTGTGTGTGTACATGAGACAGAGAGAGAGAGAGAGAGAGAGAGACGGACAGTGTCTCATCACCTGTTGCCACTCCCAATCAGAGATGCTGTCAGCTTTCTGAAGGTCAGCTTTCTCAGTGGAAAAATAGCATCCAAGTGGGGGTAATTCTCCCTATTTCACGGTAGCCAGTGCGTAAGAGTCCATCACTATAGAAACCGCAATGTCCCCCGCCATTTTAAACAGTATGTATCCAATGTGGAAACTCCAGTAAGAGGTAATCGCATTGAGTTCTGTAATCAATCAGTCTGTTGTGTCTCTCAGCTGTGATGAGCCGTAATGCTGAAGTTGTTCATTTAAAACCATTTAAAGCTATTTCCTAGCTTTAGTAGTGTAGTAGTAATATGAACGATCACATAGTGCTGTTGTATGTAAAAAATGACTAATGGATTCACGTCACCAACTGGCTCATATTACGCAGAAAAAATATATTTTGCCACCACCTGTTGGCGAACATATGTAATTTCAAAAATAAAGCCAGTAACTCCTAAAAGATACACTTTAGTTTAGAACAGCATGAACGCGTAGTGATACATACACAGTGAAGCGTTGGAGTGCTGATCCTGTCACACCATCAGTGCTAATGGAACGTCGCTCGTCCAATCAGATTCAAGGACCGGAACTAACTGTTGTATATATATATATATATATATATATATATATATATATATATATATATATATATATATATATATATATATATTAATACCTGGGTACTAATACCCCATTCTCTTTTATGTGGTTGACTACACCACATGGCAGGAGGAACCCCAAATATCTACAAATGCTCTGACCACAAAGGGCCAGCAAACAGTGAGGCCAAAAATGATGTAAGAACATGAATAAAAAATGTATTGCAATTCTATGAATGCATAAACTTGCATAGTAAGAATAACCAGAGATATTATTGAATTTAAAAAGAATACATTAAAATAGAATGGTAGTTCCAAACAGGAAAGTTGAGTCTGCTCACACACCACCTCAACCCGCCACTTCAGAGGGAAAGAGACAGAGAGTCAGTACCATACTCATACACACCACAAAAACCTGCACCAAAAGATGTGGTTCCCTAATGCAGAAGGAAGAAATGTGTTGACACAGCGAGTTCAGCGAGTATTGGCACTGACTATTACACCCGGAGTCGCGAGTTTGACTCCAGGGTGTGCTGAGTGACTCCAGCCAGGTCTCCTAAGCAACCAAATTGGCCCGGTTGCTAGGGAGAGTAGTGGCATGGTGGTGGTGATTAGTGGTTCTCGCTCTCAATGGGGCATGTTATAAGTTGTGTGTGGATCATGGAGAGTATCATGCCTCCACATGTCATCTGCTGTGTCATGCACATCGAGTCACGTGATAAGATGTGCCAGTTGACGGTCTCAGAAGCGGAGGCAACTGTGACTTGTACTCCACCACCCGGGTTGAGGTGAGTAACTGCGGAACCATGAGGACTTACTAAGTAGAGGGAATTGGGCATTCCAAATTGGGAGAAAAGGGTATCCCCTAAGTAAAAATAAAAATAGAAGAGGTTAAAAGAATATTAAAGTAAACACCTCTAGACTTCTTTATCTAACTATAATAGTCTATTAAATCATGAATTAGGGCATTTTATACCATTGCGATGAAATCAATATTTATATCATTTTTTATCTATTATTTTAAGTAGTATTTAAGGAAATATTAAGAGTAGCAACAGGAAATCTGATGGGGAAAAGAGTGGGACATAGTGCAGATTTGAACCACGGTCGCAAAGAAAGTTCACATTCACACACCTTTTAGGGTTTAATGGCAAAAATTTGAATATTATAATTTAAAAAAAACACTTACATTAATTTGTCTGTTAAAACTTGTGTATTATTGGACCTGTAATGTTGTTTATATAATTTAGACAGTTATTTTAGGGTTTACTGTGTTATGCCGTCATGGCAACAACGTTGTAAAATTTGATATAAATGAACACAGAAAAGGTAAGCAATTTTATCACACTAAATTCATATTTAGTATCATGCACATCGAGTAAATATCAACATTTATGATGTTTATATCTTGTGGCTATACTTTTGAAACTGTGTATTTGAATGTTTATGAACTGACCCTATTCACTTCCATTGTAAGTGCCTCACTGGAACCAAGATTTTTGCTTTTATATTTTTAAGAAAATGAGGGACAAGGGGAAATTAATCTTGTTATGCCACAAACGCTGTGAATTGAGCTTAACTTGTATCAAACCCAGAATACTCCTTTAAAGATTGTTGGAAAGGTCGTTTACACCAAAATCTAAAAAACAAACAAACCAAAAATGTTATAAATCCATTCATTCACAAAACTCCCAAGATAAAGCCACACAAATCTTTGAGATCAGCAAGACGACCTTGTGCTTAAAGAATAAGGTCAGGGGTTCGTTTAGGTGTTCCTGTCAAGTATTCAACCATCACCACACTGTAATGAACCTCCCCACCAACACTCCTCCAATGTTACACGTGTGTGAGCACCATAATCATGACTGACCATTTCATTCCTGCTACAGTGATGGTGCACCCATCTGCACCTTGACACAACGAAACACATGAAGGTAACAACTCACCTCTAAACCCAGTTTAGTTTCCTGCTTCATGAAACAACCCTAATGTGTTCCTTTCTGTGCTGGATTGCTTGATATTGCAAGTGGTAATCTACCACGGCTTTGTTCCACCGACTACTGGGCAAACAAAGGCAAAGTCATAACAGTAATATCTTATTTATAAAGAGAAATGTGTGTAAATCTTAAATAGAATATATATATGAGTGGCTTGGGACAATCAGAGCCTCTGGCTCTGATTGTCCCAGACCTCAGAGCCTCTGGAGACCACCTCCATATGATTTTGCAAATTAATTGCAAGGCCCTTAAAGTTCCTTCAGCTAATGTGTTGCAAAACATTTTCTTACATCAAATTTAATGAGGTGACATGCAGTCAGTGTAAGTGAACTCACTGAACCACAAACAAAATGGGAAACTGTTCTAAATCTAATCCAATCTCCAGTTACACCTCTCAATGATTCATTGCCTGCAAAAAGCCTTGCATTACAAGATCTGTTTCAGCCATTCAAATGAGACATTGATTAATGAACATGCCATAGACTCAAATGACTCAAAGCCATATGCTGAACTGCAGAGTTCATTTGCTTGTGTTTTGAGATGTGGTGTTGAAGAGAGACCTGGATCATGTGTTGAGGAAATGCTTTTCCAAGCTATTAACCAGGGTTGCAAGTTCTCATGTCATTGTGCAGAGTACAGGTATAGAGCCAATGAAATGCAGTTGTTTGGGGTCAGCCCCCCTGGAGCAGGTCAAGGGCTTTGCTCAAGGGCCCAACAGTGGTATCTTTGCAGTGCTGGGGCTTGAACCCCCGACATTTCGGTCAGTAACCCAGAGCCATAACCGCTGAGCCACCACTGGCCCTGTTAAGCTACAGTCAGTCAACTCAAGGGGTCAATATCGCTGGTGGTGAATATATAACAGAAGGTACAGACTTATTTTTCAACCAGAGCAGTATTTATCAGGTATAGAAAAACAATAAGGATGTCAATTAGGGTGACACTATTTACTGTATGAAACTAAAACACTCATAAACTCTAACTGGGTCAAAAACATAGTGAAGGACATCAGCATTACTAATTATTTTGCAATAATATTTCCATTCCGCACAGGGATTCAAATTGGTTTAATCCTAACCAGTTAATTAAAATGGATCTTCTGAATGAACCTATTCACTCAATAAATCAGACTTCATAACGCTTCAATAGAGAGAGAACTTGAGAGAGCGTATTGGATATTCTCATCATCTATACCATCCCGCCTTGCTACTGATTGAACACACATCTCGCGCTTCTGAGTAATAGGGTAGAAAATCACAAACTCCTCTTCGTATTGAAAAAAAGGAAGGAAGGAGAAACAAAATGCTCAACCAAGGGGTTCAAAGTCAACAATGACATTAGCCATCCTGTAGTGATACACTGAGTATAAATACATACAGAAATGTATGATATACAACCACACTCGTAGTGGGTAAAGCAATAATGGACACAA